>NW_007249734.1:496163-528513 GCF_000164805.1 Carlito syrichta | reverse complement strand
CGGGAACGGGGCGGGGCGGGAGTCCCCCGGAGGGCTGGGGGCTGGGCCGGGAGGGGGACTCGGGCGCTCCCGAGGCTCCTGCGGTCCCCACCCTCGCCGGGCGCCGGGAGGCGGTGTGGAGTAGTGGCAGGAGCCCGGTCCTGGAGCCGGGAAGTCTGGCCTTCAGGGACACCTTGGCAAGTTATTTGTGCCCTCGGGCCTCATGCCGAAGCGTGAGGTTTGAGTACAAGCGCTACAGGATCTCCAGAATTCTAGCGTTCTCGTTCTCGGTTTGTTGGGATTCCTTTGCTCCCAAGTACCCACTGCCAGGAGATGCCAGGAAGGCGTTCTGTGGTGTCTCTGGAGGGGAAAGGATTGCAGTGAGGAAGGGCTGGATTCAGGGCATGTGTTCTACTTTCAGGACCCTTGCGTCAGGCAGTCTAGAATTCATCCACAAATGGGGCTCTCCGATAATGACTACTTCCCCATCTTTACCAATGTATTTTTCTCCAAATGCACTGACTTCAGAGTCCTCGTTCTTCCCATTTTATTGCGCAAATCATTCTTATGTCATTTCCTGAAATCACTTCAAAAGAGTCATCAGCAAATCCACACAAGATCACAGCAGCCACGTGGTCCCAATCCCAGTCCATATTATTCTCTTTGCCACTCACTCCAGTATCACCTAATTCCATCGATAAAATCTTGCCATTTCGGCAACTAGGCAACCAATTGTCCCTTACAAAAGTTCTCTGACTTAAAATCCCAGGTGTTAGGATCAGAGAGTGGGTCTACAGAAGGCATAGCACTGCCGGAGCCCGAATGCCGGAGGCGCGCCCTTATAATTGGAAATCCAAGTAACACAAAGATTTGCAACACACCAAGAGTTGAAGAAAGAAAAGATTTATTTAAGAAAAGGTCACTTCCCAAAGACAGGAAGAGGGCTGGCGCTGATGAGTGTGGTATCGAAGGCTGGGGAACTGGGTATTTTTAAACCTCTTGGAGAGGAGTTTGGATCAAGGAGATTGTTTAAAGTTGCACTTTTTGACGGAGATAACAGAAATCACAAGTCTAGAGTCTTGGCATCACGAGGTCCCAGTATCTCATGACTCCAAGTGGTGGACTGGAGACTGGTCACAGTAAACTTATTAACAATACATCAAGGCCAGAAGCACAGATGCCTCCCTGAGTGAATGATTTGTAGACCTTGAGGAAGAGAGGGAGTCTGCTTTATGATTAAATGGGCAGATACTGGTCATGTTTGAGGGATCTGGGTTTCTGAAAAGACAAAGTCATCAAAGTTAATCTTTATCTAAAGTATGCATTCCTCTTGGACACAGCTTTTACTTTCTCATTATTATGTTAAGATTTAGGAACAAAATAAAGTGGTTTCTTGCTTTCAGTCTGTCCTTTCACCAGGGAGGACCCTTCCTCTTAATTCTGTGACTAACACTCAGTCTCTACTACTTCAACCCCTTTGCCTCTCTTTAGGACAAGCCTTTCTAATTTCACTTCTGCTTCAGTTCCACATAACTGCCAGAGAATGCTCCAAAAACATGGAGCCAAGCGTGACACATCCCCTTTAAAATTCTTCAGAGGCTCTCCACCTGATTGAATCAGGTTCAAACTCATTATCATGATAAACAAGGCCATTTTGAATCTGACCCAGTGGCCTCTTCTACTCCAGCTCCAACTTTCGCTACATTCATGTATCTCACAGATTCAGCAGGCTTCCTCACTGTGCCTTTGTGGTTTCCCTCACTCAACTCCACCTCTCACTTAACCAGGTGAACTCCTACTAGGAAAAAAAGAAAATAAAGATAGTGTGTCACTTCCTCCTTGGAATCTTCCCTGACATCACCCCCTTTCACCACCCACATTTTCACCCCACACACTTACACTGAATTAAATACTCTTTCCTTTCTGCTTCCATTGAACCTTTCATGTACAGTATTCTCTAAGATATTCCTTAGTCCTTTCTCTTTTCCCTTTTCTTTGCTTGGTGGTCTCTTTTTTCCAGACTCAGTGATCCTTAAGAGGATAGGTGTTTTGTCTATTTCATTTTTGGCTCCCCAGAACGTAGCACAGTGCTCAGCACAAAGAAAGTTTTCTTTAACTGTTTGCTGAAGTGTTGAAATCTTTTTCCATTCTGACACATAGATACTGACCATCTACTGAAAAAGATGGAAATACAGTGAAATCCAGTTCCTGTCTTCTTTAACTTTCCACATCATTCTGTTCTTCCTCTCTCTATGATGTGGCATTCTTTGCTTATCATTTTAAACCCTCTCCAACTACCACTCACATTCTTTGCTTATCCTAATAAAGCAAGGGCATGCCAAACCATTATGATAATTCACAAATCATACCTGCCCTTCCTCATTCCATACCCTCTGGTTCCACATTATATTCCTAGTTATTACATGAGGGGTAACTGCTATAGTAGGAAAAGCATTAGATTGTCAATTCAAAGAATGAAGTTGGGGGTGTTGCATTTTTAAATAATTACTGAATGAACTCAGCTCAATGACTTGAATTCACAGGCCTCCCTTCTGGGGTTCCTTAGGCTCTATGACTCACATTTGTTTTTAATATTTTGTTATTAAGTTAAACATATGCATATATAGAGGGAGATGACTACCAGATCCTTGCAAAGTAGTTGTACAGTATATACTTAAACTTCAAGTGATAGGAAACCACTCACTTAGTATCTCATAACAGTATTATCTTTTTGTTTATTTTATTTTTTAATTTTGTTTTATCTGATTCTACTTGGAGGAAAAATATTCATCTTTGAACAGTCCTTCTAGTCCCTACATTGAACTGAACTGTGTCTCCCAGTAAGTTTGGTAGGTGGCTATGGTGTGGGTAGAAACACCACTGGACTTGAACTCCAAAGCTGTGTTGTCAGATCCTGGTTTTATAACTTCTTAGCTGTGTGAACTCGCAAATGCCCACAACTGCTCCAAGTATGAGTTTGCTCAAGGAGGAAAATAATAATAGCATCTTAAATAGTTATTGTAAATATGAATCTAATGTATTTTAAAGTGCCTAATAATATGAATCTAGTACTAACATTTATTTAACACAGAACAGTCTGGTTTCCATATGCAACCTGGTAAACATTTGGAGTCACACAGTCACAGTGTGCACCTTCTCATACCCACTCACCCCACATTCATCTCCATACATGCTCATCTAAACATCCTCTAGTGCCTCTTAAGATGGGGCACCTTGCACTGACTCCTGTATCCCAAGTATAAAGAAAGAGAGGAGAAGAGGAGTGTAATTTTCTCCATTCTAATGATGATATTTCCAAATTCAGCTTGATATCACATTATGCTTCTACCACCCCATACTGTTCATAAATATCATGGTATTGCCAACTAAAAACAAACAAATGACCCCTAAATCTTTTTGAAGTCTTTAATATATATACAGCTATAAAACCTTATCTCCTTCAACCTGTATTTTGCAATTTGTTCTTGGAAACTGAGTGCAGACCTTTGCATTTCTTCCCCTTTATATCACTTTGGAAATTATGTACCAGAAGCCCCTCTCAACTAGAAATCAATATGCAATGAGAGCAACGTTTTAAAAACATTCAGGGATGGAGAAAAATAGTCCAAAATACACTTTAGACAATAAGCTTCTAAATTCCTAATTTCTAACCTACAACTTTCCCTGAGTCTTTTTTTAAAAACCACATTTAAATGTCATCTAAAATCATATAGCTTCTCATACTCATCTTGTTTTATTTTTATAATACATTGTTTGTTTGTTTTTTTTTTAGTTGTCATCTCAATGTGTCACCCAGGTTGGAGTGCAGTGGCACACTTATGGCAACCGCAGCCTCAATCGGCTGGGTTCAGGTGATCTTTCCACCTCAGTCTTCCAAATAGCTGGAACTACAGGCGTGTACCACCATGCCCAGGAAATTTTTTGATTTATTTTAGAGATGATGTTTTGCCATGTTGCCCAGGCTGGTCTCAAACCCGTGAATTCAGGCAATCCTCTTGCCTCTGCCTCCCAAAGTACTGCTATTACAGACGTGAGCCATGCCCAGCTATAATACATTATTATTGAAAACACCTTTTATGCGCATGTTCCGCACATTGTTCACTTGAACCTCTGAAGAATTCTCAGTCTGTCTCAGACACACTGGTACTGTTACTGCCACTCTCCTGAAGCAGGATTAGGTGATTTGGTAAACATTCACCCTGTACCAACATTAGCTTCTTGGACAAGTTGCCCCTCAGCCCTCCCTTGCTGAAGGGGTGCCCCCCCCCTTTTTTTGTTCTGTGTGTGTAATCCCTGAATAGTGACTGTCCTTGGGTGGACACTGACCTATAAGCAGCCAGAGTCATACCCATTCAAAAAAACCATCTGAGTGCAGTGGCTCATGCCTATAATCCCAGCACTTTGAGAGGCCAAGACAAGAGGATTCCCAGAACTCAGGGGTTTAAGACTAGTCTGGGTAAGTTGGTGAGACCTCGTCTCTGCGATACATCAAAAATTAGCTGGGCGTGGTGGCACATGCTTGTGATTCCAGTTACTTGGAAAGCTGAGGTGGAAGAATCACCTGAGCCCAGCAAGTCAAGGTTGTAGTGGCTGTGAGCATGCCACTGCACTCCAGCCTGGGTGACAGAGTGAGATTTCAACTTAAAAAAAAAAGATCTGGGGGAAAAGTTCTTGTAAAAATGCTCGTCTAATCAGACAATCATTTGGGGAAAGCTTGAAGCCAAAAGAAGGCGGAAAAGGTGACATGAGCAGGAAGGGCCCTGACCAGTGAGCAGAAGTTAATATCAACCAAACAAAAACTATGCAGAAAACATCCATTCACTCACTTATTCAACAAGTATTTATTAAGCATCTCTTCTGTTGTAGGTACTGGGGAATACAGTATGGACAAAATGCACAAATATTCTGCCTCATAGATATTGCATTCTGGTGGATGGGACAGGCTATAAATGCAAATAGGTAAATCAAATAGCATATTAGAAGGTGGGCAGGCCTAGTGGCTCACCTGTAATCCCAGCATTTTGGGAGACCAGGGCAAAAGATAACTTGAGGCCAGGAGTTAAAGATCAGTCTGGACAGTATAGTGAGATCCATCCCTACAGAAGAAGAGGAGGAGGAAGAGGAAGAAAAGAAAGAGGTAGAAAAAACAAGACGATAAATGTTGGCTAAAATTAATGCAGAGAAGGAGATTAGAAAGTGCTTGGGTAAAAGGTAAGGTGCAGTTTTAAATAACAAGAACCAGAAAGGCCTCCCTGAGAAGGTGACATTTGAGCTAAGGCTTCAGTGATCTGTGGAAAAGAAGATCTATAAAGTAGAGACTGAGGGAGCCAGCTAGTAGTGGAATAATAGTGCAGCAGATACCCACGAAGGAGTATCATGAAGGAGCAGTAAAACCAGGGAAAAAACAGGCAGCATATAGAGCAGGACATTCAAACTCTGACTGGGAGCTCTTTAAAAATAAAGTGAGCCACACACTTTCCCCAGAAGAACTAGACAAGAACCTTTGTTGATGGGACCTCAAAAATCTGTAATTTTTATTTATTTTTTGGAATTTGTGTACAGTAGAGACAGGATCTTGTTATGTTGCTCAGCCTGATCTTGGATCTCTGATCTCTTGGCCTCAAGTGATTCTCCTGCCTTGACCTCCCAAAGTACTTAGATTATAGGCATGAGCCACTATACCTGGTCAAAAACCTGTATTTTTAAACATTCTCAGATGTTTGGATGTTCCACTAGGATGAGAACCCCTGCTCTAAAGAAAGGACCACAAACTCCCACTGAAGCCTTTGGTTCTGAGTACCCTTTAATGTCTATGTTCCAATTTGCGTTCCTCTCCTCCTGAGGTTGCTCAACTATTCTGTTGTTCCTGGGAAGCTGAGATTTCGTTTTTTCTAATTTTCATAAGTGTTCTTTTTAAACCAAACCCCGATACCCTATTCCCCAAGGTGACATGGTTGAGCTTCTGTATCTTGCAACCACAATTGCCTAACATACCAAAGTCACAAAGCTATGAGATGATGGTGCTAACACTTTGACACTGGTTGAGTGTTCTTTGTTCCATAACACATGCATTAGGGGTAAAACAAAAATGGAAATTTGGGGCTATTTCCTTAAAATTTCAAAATCAAATTTTAAAAATTGTCTAAGTATTGTATTTTAAAATATAAAAATATATGGCATTTATTTTAATATTGTACATTCAATGCTTTATTGAATTTGAAATATATGATAATTTAAAGAAATTCCTCTGATTACCCAATTTACCTGATTTAACATGTAATTTATTTATTTTGTTGTTTATTTATTTTTAGTCAGAGTCTCACTCTGTTACCCATGGCATGATCACAGCTCACTGTAACCTTGATCTCCTGGGCTCAGGCAATCCTTCCACCTGTACTTCTCAAGTATTAATAACTGAGACTACAAGCACATGCCACCACACTCAGCTAATTTTTAAAATTTTTTTGGGAAGAACGAGGTCTCACTATATTATTGTCCTGGCTGGTCTTGAACTCCTGAGCTCAAGGGATCCTCCTGCCTCATCCTCCCACAGTGCTGGGATTACAGATGTGAGCCACATCACCAGCTTGATTTGACATTTTAATTCCCAGCTCAACATTTCTTTCACTGAGGCAGTTAAAAAGATCTGATATATATATATATTTTGATCTGATATTTTTAAAAATATTCTTTCATTCTTCTAAAACTATATAAATGACATTTTTAAGGTATTTGGTTTTTTGTTTTGGCCTCCTGTTTGATCATTATCAGGCCAACATATTTGGAGTTCTTTAGACATTGCAGGGCCAACATAGTTAGCATTCACTTGTGTTAGTTTTTTTTTTTTCCTCAATCACACTTTCACAAAATGTTTTTGTAAACCATCCAAAAGAAAGAGTATAACTATAATCCTAGCACTTAGGGAGGCCGAGGTAAGAGGATTGAGAACAGACTGGGCAACTTGGTGAGACCTCATTTCTACAATAAATCAAAAAATTTAGCTGGACATGGTGGTGTGTGCTTGTAGTTTCAGCTACTTGGAAGGCTGAGGTAGAAGGATCGCCTGAGCCCAGGAGGTCAAGACTGCGGTGACTGGGAGCATGCCACTGCACTGCAGCCTGGGTGACAGAGTAAGATTCTGACTTGAAAAAAAAAAAGAGTAAAAAGTAGTGTTTGGTATTTTGTAAAATTAGCAAAACCTTTTTCTAACGAGACTGATTTCTTTTTCTAGTTGTGAAATCAGGTTTTAAAGCTGGAAGGCACCCTATCTATTTCAACACCCCTTTTTTTTCTCCTGAGGTCCAGAGAAGTTAAGCAACATACCCAGCTCTAGAGTTAGTTAACAAAATATCAAACTCTAAAATCCAAGTCTCCTGACCACTAGTTGATATAAGTGCTGGAAAGTATTTGGATATATGTATATCATCTGTATGTGTGTAAATAGATGTTGTGCATAATTTAGGCATAATACAAGTTTATGTCTTAAGCATCAAAGCTGCTTTAAAAGTATCGTGAATTATAGAAAATGAAACAAAATTTTGGATTAAGGAAAAACTCTTTATTGAAGTGACCAATTTACTCTCACTTTTAGTTAACATTAAACTTCGTAATAGCGATTACCAAAAGAAGCCAAGTGAAAAGCAAATTGTTCAGGCAAATTGATTGATTGATTTATTTATAATTTTTATTTATTTATTTTTTGTGTCAGTGTCTTACTCTGTTGCCCAGACTGGAGCGCAATGGCACGATCACAGCTCACCACAACCTTTACCTCCTGGGCTCCGGTGATCTTTCCACCTCAGCTACCCAAATAGTTGGGACTACAGGCATGTGCCAACACACCCAGCCAATTTTTTTTTTTTTTTTTAGAGACCTGGTCTCACTACGTTGCCCAGGCTTGTCTCAAACTCCTGGGCTCAAGTGATCCTCTTGCCTTGGCCCCCCAGAGTACTGGGATTATAGGCGTGAGCCACTGCACCCAGCCCAGGCAAACAGTTTTTGATGCTTTTGACAATATGCATTCTGTTACATAATAGAATACGGTAAACATGCTATGCTAATTTTTATAGTTCTCTTCAATAATTTTTTTTTCATTAAGTACCATTAACGTTAATACGATGTACTCTCCAATGGGTGTTTTTGAGTCAGAATTCTGGAATCAAGTGCCAACGCCAATTTGAACTGGATTTGGGTGGAAGGATGATGGATATTCTGTATTAATACTGAGGTAGCTAAGAACATTGAATGAAGGATTGTATTTCTGGGGACTTCAGAGACCAGAACCAGAGACCCAATCAAAGTCAACAGTTCCTCCCAGGCTTGTCTTCAGTTGATCCAATGAACAAGTAAGTCTGTCTTAAACTACATGGAGTACAACTTTGTACTTACACTACAGAGAGTACAGCTTATTGTTCATGTGGAACAATATCAACAGTGGCTGATATTTTGGGTCATGTGAACTTTCAAACAGTGTAGCCAATAGAACAAGATTTGCTTGAGGTGTGTGGAGGGCTGGGTATCCTAACTGGTAGCTCCCATCATGGGAGAAAGTTTACCCGCAAGGAGATGAAGGCATTACCATGATAAGGAGAGAAGGCGGTAACAGGCAGATAAAAACAATAGATGTTCACTGCAAGATGTATGCTTCTCAAAGTCTCCACCAGAAAGATGAGTTTTGTGAAATATTTTATTATGCACGTAAATATTAAAATTACAATGTAAATTACTTCTAGTTTCATCATTTTATATTAAAAGTTTATACTCAAGTAATTTTTTTCTGCTTTGTTGGTATTCCTCTAAAACCACCGCCTAGAAAAATCCTTCAATTTTTTCATGATTATGGTAGAAAAACGAAACTTTACTTAATCAAAACAGTTTCATTTATTACTTGCATTAAAAATGCTTAATGTAAAAATAGTTTATTCAAAACTGAAGAGGGAAAAATACTTGATTGTCAAATTCAATCTGCACAGTGAAATATTCAAGTCTCACTGAAAAGGTATTAGTAAGTTACAGAGAAAGTTCTTTACTTTCTGTGACATGGTATTTCAGTATGGGGCTAGGTCATAGATATTAGTAAAACAGAAAAGAATGTTAAAAACAAGCTTGGTCCAAATCATAAGATTCCCTTTTGTTTTTCTAATGTGTTCCAGTCATCAGCCTGAATACAAAGGTCAATATTTACCTCAGTGCTCAAGCAATGACTCTTAAAATCTGAGGCCAGGGACAAAAGTGTTTCCCTCCTAGCTTTAATTCTCTGGTGGTCAAAAATGGCTTTCTTGTTTATCTGCAGCTCTCAAAAAATCTTGTGTTTTTAAACAAAATAGGGACAAACTACATTTAAAAACAGTCTCCACCCATTGCCCAGCCTTTTTCCACTCGATCACTCTTTGCAGCTGCCCTAAGAGGCATGTACAACTTTTCTGTGACTAGCAGCTGAATGGCAGCTCGTGAGAAGTCCCCTAGCCCAAAGTCAGAGGAGGCACTAGCAACACAGAAGCAAATAATTGATTTGGTTGTGGGATAAAGTGGAAAATGGAAAGAATTGCCTTTTGTATAGCCCAACTTTTCCTCTCCTTCTGAATAAAACATTATTATGTAACAAAGGGCCTTTAAACAATTTCTTTCTTTCTTAAATTGGCCATTTGACAAATACAGATTGTGTCATCCTGGGTTAAAGCCACTTTTTAGGGTGTGGAGTTACTTGATTCTGGCACTGTGGATCAGTGTGCTCAAAATATGTGATACCAGTTAGCTTCGTGCCTCATTAATATTGCCATAGATTTAAGGAGGAAAAAGGAATGAAAAGTGTGTTTCTCCTTGGGGATGTAATTTATTCTGAAACCTTAATTTTTGGTATAAAAAATAGACAATCTCCAAAATATATTCTGTCACCATTTGTATGACAAAAAAAATAGCAAGTTTGAAGCAGGAGCTGTTGCTGCTGCTCAGCTTACCCTCTCAACAAACAATCCTGTCTTGTCTATAGAGAAATTGTGCATCAATGCTTCAAGGGAGCATGTCCTACTCTGGAAGTGTTTAGAGGTTCTATGTTCAGGCCTCAACTCGGTTGATGTATCAGTCTAATGTCACATGGCCAACTTCTAAACATCTACATGGAAAAAAGACAGGAGTGAGAAGCAGCATAGGAAAAGGCATTCAATGACTTTTTTGTTCACGCAACCAAAAGTGTCATGCCAGCACTGCGTTAGCAACCTGGAACCAAAGACAAGGATGTCATGTGTTTGCTTTCAGTTGAATTGGGAGATGGGAACCCAAACAAACACTCAATGCAATGTGATACATGCTACTGCTGTAATTAAATCCTACACAAAATGTTAGCAGGGCCCAGAGGAGAGTCATGGCCAGGGTATCTGGTGAAGGGTTCACTTAGGCTTTGACATTTGAACCAAGTCTAGAAGAAAGTCATCATTATCTAGGCAGACAAAAGGGGGAAAAACCAGAAGAAAGAGTGTACACACTGGCCGAGAGGCACTAAAGAACATGCTGTTTGGAGGAAAATTCTGAGTATACTTGTTGTGACTGTGTGAGCAGAGGTTCATTTAAGAGAAGACTCAAAACGAGAGGTACCTGAGGGCCCCAGGGTGGAAAACTCAACAGCCTGCAAAGGCCAGGCAAGTAACGGAAAGCACTGAAGCCAAACAGGTTTAGGTAAAAAATGCATTCACTGCGCCCAAGCTGATGGTCCAATGAAGGACACAAAACTTCTAAAAATATTGCACAAATTAAACTTTTCCTCACAATCTGAGAGATTGTCTCTATCTCAATACTCTTTCCAAGAATGAACGTTTATAGTCTCCATTTATTTAACAAAGATTTATTGAGTACCTATTATTTTGAAGTCTTGTTTTGGGAATTTTTGAAAACAAATTCCTACCCTCATGGAACTTATATTGTAGTGAGAAGGGAGAAAGGGAAAAAAAAGAAGTAAAATATGCAGTTTTCAGATAAATAATACTATAGAGAACAATAAAGGAGCAATAGAAAATGTTTGGATTTTTTTTTTTTGACAGTTTCACTGTCTCACCCAGGCTGGAGTGTGATGGCACAATCACTCCATCTCTTGGGCTTAGGGGATTCTTCTGCCTCAGCCTCCTGAGGAGCTGGGCACACGCCACCATGCCTGACTAATTTTTTAAAGATTTTTGTAGAGATGATGTCTTACTATGTTGCCCAGGCTGGTCTCAAACTCCTGTGCTCAAGCAATCTTCCTGCCTTGGCCTCCCAAATTGCTGGGATTACAGGCGTGAGCCACCATTCTTGGTCAGTTGGGAATTTACATCGGGTGATCTGGAAGAACTCACCAAGAAGGCAACCATTTAAGCAAGACTGGAGAAGGTGAGAGAGAGAGAGCTTGGAGACATTAATCCATGGGAAGAACACTTCAAACAAAGGAAACAAATGAAATGCCCTGAGGTGAGATCATAATTGTCAGGACATGGGGGAAGAGAAAAGAGACTGTGTAGGGCGCTTTAAGGGAAAATATTGTGATTTCAGCTCTGAGCACATAGAAAACTTTTGACTACTTTGAGCAGAGGAATGATAGGTGGGGTTTGTATTTTTAAAGACTCACTCTGGATGTTGTGTCCAACCAACATGAATGCCTTGGGGAAAGGGCAGGAGCACAGAGACCAGCTGAGAGGTGAGAGCTGCTACTTAGGGCAGACTTGGTTGCTGGCTTGGCCCAGCATCAATGGGGGTGGTAGGAAGTGGTTAGATTCTGGTTTTATGTTCAAGACAGAGCACCAGTATTTCCTAACAGATTGGATGTGGGGTGTCAGAAAAACAGAGAAATCCAGGGATAAATCTGAGGTGTTTGGCCTGAGAAATCAGAATGCTAGTATTCCATTTACTAGGGAAAAAATTGTGAGAAGGAGCAGTTTTGAGGGAGAGAGGGAGTTTAATAATTTGGTTTGGAAATATTAACTTGGAGATGCATATCAGACAATAAGCTTAAGTTTGGAATAAGCAGCTAGTCATATGAGCCTGGAGTTAAGAAAGGAGGTCTGGACTCGAAATATGCGTTTGGAATTTGTTGGTGTATCAGTGTATATGATGGTAAACATGAGACTCAGTGAGATTAGCTAGTGTAATGAAGAGGTCTAAAGACAGCTCTGGAGCATCCAACATGTAGCAACTGCGAAAATGAGGAATCAGCACAAGAGACTGAAAAGGAACAGTTAGTGTGGTTGGAGAAGAACCAGAAAATGTATTATCAGAAACCAAGTGAACAAAGTGTTTTGAAGAAGAGGGTGGAATCAACTCCACCAGATACTATTAACTTGTTTTAGTCAGGCTTTTCCTGAAACAGAACCAATAGCATGTGTGTATAGAAGTTTATTTTAAGGAATTGGCTCATGAAATTATGGAGGTTCATGAGTCTAAAATCTTCAGGGTGGGTGGACAGACTGGAGACCCAGGAAGAGTTGATGTCGTTCAAATTCAAAAGCTGTCTGCTGTAAAACTCCTTTCTGCTCAGTCTTTTGTTCTTTTCAGGCCTTCAACTGATTGGATGAGGCCCACTCATGTTATGGAGGGGAAATTGCCTTACTCAATGTTCAGTGATTTAAATATACACCTCATTCCAAAACACCCTCACAGAAACATCCAGAATACTGTCTGACCAAATATCTGGAAGCATGGTCCAGCCAAGTTGACACATAAAATTAACCATCACAGCAAGTGCTCTGGTTTGAGTGTATTTCTTTCAAAAGTCATGTTGAAACTTAACTCCCAATGCAACCATATTAAGAAGTGGGACATTTAGAAGGTGATTAGACTGCTCGGGCTCTGCCCTCATAAATGGATTAGTGTCCCTACAAAAGGGCATGAAGGAGGGAGTTTGGTCTGTTTTGTGCTTCCATCCTTCCACCATCTAAGGACATAGTTGGTGTCCTCTGTGAGGAATAGTCCTTTACCAGACACTGAAGTTGTCAGTGCCTAGATCTTGGACTTCTCAGCCTCCAGAACTATGAGAAATAAATTTCTGTTCTTTATAAAATACCCAATGTGAGGTGTACTGTTATAGCAGTAAAAATGAACTGACACAAGTAAGATGAAGCTGAAAGTGGCCATTGTGCTTAAAGCCATGGAGGTTATTAGTGACCTCTAGAAACACAGTCTTGATGAAATAATGGGAGAGGAAAGTTTGACTGGAAAGGGTTGAAAGACCTCTTCAGCTACCAAACAATAATTTCATGACCTTTTGGGCTCACAGGACTTGGGGGAAAGAAAACGAAGCAGTGGGTTATAAGCTACCAGGTTAGACTGATCCAGAGAAAGAGCCTCATGACAAGATGGGGAACTAATGGGGAGCAGCTCTCTCATGAAGCCGAGACCTGGAAAGGGCCTATAGTGGTCCCAGGTCATTAGTGGGACACGTGGCTTCACACAGAAGAGGAATTTTGGAGAAACACATCTTCAAGTTAGGTCTCCAGGATTCCCACAGATTCATATCAACTAGATGGGAGTTCATAATCAATGGTTATAAAATATATAAAAAATATATATTTTTTTCTAATGTCTCAGAAAGAGCCAACATCACATTTAGGTCTCCAGGAGTTTCAAATATTGAGATTATTAGACAAGAATATGAAACAACTATTATGAATATGAAATGTCTAAATAAATAAAAGATGGAAACAAAAAAAATAAGCAAATAATAAAAAGCTTGCTTATAGGATCAGGCAAATTTGAAGACAAACCAAATAAAGTTTTTAAGTATTTTTAAACTCCTGAGCTCAGGAGTTCAAGACCAGTCTGAGTAATATGGCGAGACCTCATCTCTACAATAAAAAAATAAAAAATCAATAAACAGTTATCCGGGCATTGTGGTGCATGCCTGTGGTTCCAGCTACTTGGAAGGCTGAGGCGGAAGAATTGCCTGAACCCAGCAGGTCAAGGCTGTGGTGGCCGTGAGCGTGCCACTGCACTCCAGCCTGGGCGACACAGTGAGACTCCAACTCAAAAAAAATTTTTTTTCAATTGATTGATTAAAATACATATTAGGCACAACTGAATAAAAATATTGGCAAATTGACTCATGCCTATAATCCCAGCACTTTTGGGAGTCCAATGTGGGAAAATTGCTTGAGCCCAGGAGTTCGAGACCAGCCTGGGCAACAAAGTGCGACCTTGTCTCAACAAAAAGATAAAAAAATAAAATAAAAAAATACATATATATAGGCAAATTAGAGGACTAATCTGAAGAAATAATATAGAATGCAGCACAGAAGATAAGCAGATTAAATATATGAAAGGTTAAGAGAAATGGAAATAGTCATATCAGATTATTAGGAAGAGAGAAAGAGAAAGCCCACTGACTCAGCATGCCTAGTAGCTCACCAAGCTGGTAAGCTGAAGATAAAATCCAGAATCTTGGCAGGGTGTCATGGCTCATGACTGTAATGCCAACACTTTGGGGAGTTGAGGCAGGAGGATTGCTTGAGGTCAGGAAAGACCAGTTTGGGCAATATGGTGAGACCTTGTCTCTACAAAAAAATGTAAATACTAAAAAAACTACAGACACAGTGCCAGCAAATCTAGATTGATCTGATTAGTAATTTTTCCTCTGGGGGGACTGAGAAAATAGCAGAGTCAACAGAAGTTCCTCATCCTAGTTATCAGCAATAAATGTAATGCAGAAAGCATGGAACCACTGTAATGTGTATGTTTAAGATGGGCTAAAATCTTCCTATAAACCGGGCTCGGTGGCTCAGCCTGTAATCCTGCGCCTTTGGGAGGCTGAGGTGAGTGGATTGCCTGAGCCCGCGGGTTCAAGACCCGCCTGGGCAGTGAGATCTCATCTTTACAATAAATCAAAAAATCAGTGGGGTATGGTAGCGCATGCCTGTAATTCCGGCTACTTGGAAGACTGAGGCGGAAGGATCGCCGGAGCCCAGCAGGTCGAGGCTGCGGTAGCCGGGAGCGGCCACTGCACTCCAGTCTGGGCGATAGAGTGAGACTCCAACTCAAAAGAAAAAAAAAAATCTTCCTATAAAATTAATCTTGCCATGTGACATCAGAATTTTTCTGTGAGTAGTTTCTTTTTTCCAAGACTACAAACCTATTTAAGTTTCTGTTTTTTACGAAAACCAAAATTCAAAGAATTCTTTCAAGTAATTATCGTATCTTTTCCCTTCCATTCAGTGACAACTTTCTTGGGGGTGAAAAGTATCTAGTCTTGAGATGATTATATTTGTTCACCATTCATTCTACTCACTATCTCTCCACTAAATCAACTGAAATCTTTCAAAATTAAACAGTGACTACTTAATTATCATATTCACAAATTTTTTCCTCTCTTCCCTCTTTATAGTACTTTATACTATTAACCACTCATTCCCTTTTTCTTTTAATCAACAAATAAGCCCATTTATTGGGTTTTTTGTTATTCTCTAAACTAGGCCCTGAGGATTAAAAGAAAACATATATTGATGTCCAGTGTTGTGCAGTCTACTTATCAAATAAGATGTGCACAGTAGCCATAAAAAAGAATGAAATTATGTCCTTTGCAGCAACATGGGTGGAGCTGGAGATTATCATCCTAAGTGAGCTATCTCAAAAACAGAAAACCAAACACCACATGTTCTCACTCATATGTGAGAGCAGTCACAAAGATGGAAATAGTAGACACTGGAAACACCAATAAGTGGGAGAGGTAGGGTTCAGAAACTACCTATGGGGCACAATGCCCACTATCTGGGGACTGGACCACCTGAGACCCAATCCCCACCACTACACAATATGTCCATGTAACAAATACGTGTGTGTACCCGTTGAATCTAAAATAAAATTTTAAAAAGATGTGTACAGTTAAGTGAGCGAAAGCACTGAAGGAAGAAGTGGACCCACAGTAAAGGAGAGATTACCTCTATCTGGGGAATTCAAGAAAAGTTTTACGCTTGGGTTTTCTTAAAGGAGAATGTGTGCTGCCAGGTGAGCTGCTGTGGTATCACTCGTGCCTGAGGAAGCACATGAGGAAATGTTCAGAGGTTTGAGGCATCCAGCTGCAAACAGATCAGTATGCCTGGAACATGAGGAGCCAAGATATGCATTACAGCTAGAATGAAAGGTAATGGCAATGCAAAATAAACAGAAGACAATGAACCCATTCAAGGAATTTGGACTTTATTTCATAGGCACTAAACAAGATGCTAACAAGGTTCCCTCCTCTTTTTTGTCTTTCTTAATATTCTTAATTTAAATTTATAATTTAAAAATAACATGCTTGCTGGATGATGAAGGCTGGATTGGAAAGTTACAAAACTAGAGGTGGGAGACCACTTGAGAAAATTCTGAATGAGGGAGGATAAGGATCTGAGCTAAGAAGGAGGCAGGCAGGTATAAGGAATGATAAACCGAGTCAGTGACAGTCTCATTAGGAGATAAAGAGCACACAAGGAAGAGGAGAAAGGTTTGAGAGGATGTTCTCAGGGATGAGGCGTGTGGGCTCAGTAGACATCCCAAAAGGTGTCTACTCCAATTGATGACCAATTGGTCCAATTGACCAAGGTCAATTTTGACCTTCTTGTTCTTATAATATTTATCACTTATAAAATATATACCTGCCATTGCAGATGATTTCACACATCTTGAAAACTATAAGGAAAAGGAAAACCATCACTGATCTCATAATACAGATATTTTAGAATATTTTAAAAGTGTGTGCTATGCATATATGTACATTTTTAGAAATTGTTTCATACTTTATATAGAATATTATATCCTGATTTTAACATTTAATCACGTTCTATGAGCACTGTTCTGCATAATAACGATCTTAAAGTATATCGTTTTAATGATTGTATATAGTGTTTTATCCTATGAATGAACTGCATTTTATTTACCTATCGGTGACATTGCAATTGACTTCTGATTGCTATTAGGTGTAATGCTGTAACAGAAGTTATAATATTATAATATTTGATGATTTGATTATTTCCTTGGTAGAGATTACTGGAAGTGAAATTACAATGTCAAATCTAAGATAGAACAATTATAATGTCTCTTGATATATACCAACAACTACTTTCCAAATACATTCTCTCAATTCATATCCCCATCCGCATTGGGAATTGCATTGAATTTTTTTTTCCAAGTGTATAGGCAAAAATTTCTTCTTTTAATTTGCATCTCCTAAATTGCCAGTTAATACATTTATTGGCAGTGTGTATTTTCTTGGCAAGTTGTCCCTTCATGTACTTTGATACTTTTTTATTAGAATGTTATTTTTTCTTGATTTGTTTAGTTATTTTTTATCTGATATGCATTTTTGCAGATATTGATATACAAAGTTTTACAAATATTTAATAGCTAGACATACTTTTTTCTCTTGGAACTCTTGATTTTCTTCTCAAACCTTTTCTCTTTCAATATCCGTGACATTGTTTTATCCCCTTTCCTGCTCTCAGTCCCTTTCTCTATCGTGTCCAGCCAACATGTCTTCCTCCTTCTAACAGAGACATTTGTCACGGTTCTCAGCCTTTTTCTGCCAATCCTTACACTCAGAGATCTGATCTATTGCAAAGCCTCGGTGTTTTAAATACTGACTCTCTTAATCTAAAAATTTTTTTCCTTGGTTGGGCACAGTGGCTCACACCTGTGATCCCTGCACTTTGAGAGACCAAGGTGAGAGAACTGCTTGAGCCCAGGAGTTTAAGACCAGCCTAGGCAACATAGAGACACTGTTACTACAAAAACTAAAAAAAAAAAAAAATTAGCTAGGCATACTGTGCACAACTATTCCTAGCTACTTGGGAGACTGAGGTGGGAAAATTACTTGAATCCAGGAGTGAAGGCTGCAGAGAGCCATAATTGTGCTCCTGCACTCAAGTCTGAGTGACAGAGTAAGACACCAACTCAAAGAAAAAAAAATATTTTTTTCTGGGCCGGGCCCGGTGGCTCGCGTCTATAATCCCAGCACTTTGGGAGACTGAGGTGAGAGGATTGCCTGAGCCCACGGGTTTGAGACCAGCCTAGGCAATTTGGCAAGACCTCATCTCTACAATAAATCAAAAAATTAGCCGGGTCTGGTGGCGTGTGCCTGTAGTTCCAGCTATTTAAAAGGCTGAGGCGGAAGGATCATCTGAGCCCAGCAGGTCGTGGCTGCGGTGGCCAAGAGCATGTCACTGCACTCCAGCCTAGGTGACACAGTGAGACTCCAATTCAAAAAAAAAAATTCTGAATGAGTACTATATGTACATAGTATCAAATTTAAAAATACAAAGTAATATACAATGAAAAATAGATCTCTTTTTCTCCCATATTCTAGACTATCCAGTTCCTCTCCTAGGAGGCAGCCACTATTAGTAGTCTCTTGTGAAAACTTCTGATAATATTATCTGCATTTACAAATATCTGAGTATGTATATATGTGTATAATTTCCACCACAGAAATATCATCTTATTATGCACACTGTTTTACACATTTCTTTTTTTCACTTAACAAATAGATTTTGGAGCTGTGTGTGGTTGCTAACACCTGTAATTCCAGCAATTTGGGAGGCTGAGGCGGGAGGACTGCTTGAGCCCAGGAGTTCAAGATCAGCCTGGGCAACATAGCTAGACTTTGCCTCTACAAAACAAAAAAATTAGCCGACGTGGTAGCTCATGCCTATAGTCCCAACTACTTGGGAGGCTGAGGTGGAAGGATCACCTGAGCCCAGGAGGTTGAAGCTTTGGTGAGCCATGATCGTGCCACCTGCAACTCTAGCCTGAGTGACAGAGTGAGACCCTGACTCTTGAAAACAATATTACATTAATAGATTCTGGAGATCTTTTCCTACCAGTACACATGAGAAAGTGTTGTATTCTGTTGCTTGAATACATCATAACTTTGAGAACACTTCTTTTTTTTTTTGAGTTGGAGTCTCACTCTGTCACCCAGACTGGAGTGCAGTGACCGCTTCCGGCCACCGCAGCCTCGACTTGCTGGGCTCTGGTTATCCCTCTGCCTCAGCCTTCCGAGTAGCTGGAACTACAGGCGTGCGCTAACCACACCTGGCTATGTTTTTCATTTATTGTAGAGATGAGGTCTCACCAAGTTGCCCAGGCGGGTCTCAAGACTCAGACTTAGGCAATCCACTCGCTCCCCCAAAGTGCTGGGATTACAGGCTGAGCCACCGAGCCTGGTCTATGGGTTCATTTTTATGTCTACATCTTTGATCTATCTGGAATTCATTTAGATCTGAAGTATAAGGTGAAAATCCAATTCTGTTTCCAGCTTGCTATCCACTTGTCCCAGTATCATTTGTTGAGTATTTTTACTTCTTCCTCAATTTGTAGTGCCACTTTACCACTTTGTTGTATGTTTTGTGGTCTACTTCTGGATATTCTGTTTCATTGATAAACATACTCCAAACTATTTGAATGACTATAGCTTGGTACTATGTAGTAGGAAGTCTCTTTTTATTTCTCTTCTGAATATTTCCTAGTTGTTCTTATTTTTATATATTTTATGTATAAACTTTAGAATCAGCTTGTCTACTTCCAAATTTTAAACATTCTTATTATGTTTATTGGGATCATGTTAAATTTACAGATTAATTTAGGAAGCATCGACATTTTTAGGACATCGAGTCTTCCAATCCAAGAATGCAGCATGCTTTTGATTTTTTCAAGTCTTCTTCAGAAGTGATTTTCGTTTTCTTTGTGTAAATGATGCATATTTATTTCAAAGTTTATTCTCATGTTTTTCATATTTTTGTTGTTATTTAAAGATCTACTACCTAGCCGGGCTCAGTGGCTCAGCCTGTAATCCCGCACCTTGGGAGGCTTAGGTAAGTGGATTGCCTGAGGTGAGTGGATTGCCTGAGGTGAGTGGATTGTTCGAGACCTACCTGGGTAACTTGGTGAGACCTCATCTCTACAATAAACCAAAAAAATTAGCCAGGCGTGGTAGCACATGCCTGTAATTCCAGCTACTTGGAAGGCTGAGGCGGAAGGATCGCTGGAGCCCAGCAGGTCGAGGCTGCGGTGGCCGGGAGCAGCCACTGCACTCCAGTCTGGGCGACAGAGTGAGACTCTGACTCAAAAAAATAAATAAATAAATAAAAATAAATAAATAAAATAAAGATATACTACTTCTATGCAATTCACTTTCAAATATATCTTTCTACCAAAATGACTTTTAGAAGTACTACACACATGTCCAGCTATTTTTTTTTAGATATTTTCACCTGAATGATATTTTTACCTGCTGTTATTTTAAACTCAGCAAGTCCCAAATTTGACTCATTATTCTTCACTAGCCAAAATGCAATCTGTCTTCTTCAGTTTTGTATCTTCCTAGTGTCTGGTCCAGG
Organism: Carlito syrichta; assembly: GCF_000164805.1. Lineage (NCBI taxonomy): Eukaryota > Metazoa > Chordata > Mammalia > Primates > Tarsiidae > Carlito > Carlito syrichta. Next base: position 508,189 of record NW_007249734.1, on the reverse strand, counting down.
ACCACATGCCTGGCACATGGCGAGTTTACATATATCTTCTGAGTAGCAACACTTGCATGTGTGTTCTCTCTCTTCTCTCCTCCTCCCCTTTCTCTGTCACATAGACACACAAACACTGAGGACCTGATACATAGTTTGTGGGGCCCAGTGTAAAATAAAATTGAGGAACCCCTTGAAGAAAAGGCAGAGGAACAGTGCCATGAAAGGTAATGAAATAAAAAAGCTTTTTTCCTTTTTTTCTGTGGCCTTTTTTCCAACATGTAGCAGTATTTTGTTATTTGACATTTAATGTCCTCCTATCTAAAGAAAAATTACAATTTTTAATGATTAGTATGAATTTTACTATTCATCTTTCTGTTGTGCAATGCCAGTTTCAAGCACAAATAGAACATTTAATGTATGCAGAATCACAGAAATTGAACAATTTGTGTCTATGCATATACATTTTGTTCTTAACAGAACAGTGAAAACATTAAGTGAAATTTAATGAAACATTAAAGGAAGCAACATTAACTGTTTTTTCTTTTCAATTGTTGATATACGTCCTTTCAATACTGTATATCTTTGATTTACTGATGAGTTAGTAAGTACTGGGAAAAAAAAGCACTGCGAGTTACTCTATTTCCCCTTTCCTTTTATGTCATTTTCAGCTTGGGTGAGTGGATAATAAGAGAAATAGCATGAATAAGAAAGTAGATGACAGTGTTCCTTGGTCTTTTGTGTTTCTTGGAGTGCCATTGTCTTCTTTCTGCATTGGAAATACATTCTGGTTCAAAGGGAAGTCATGGCTCCACTTACTCAAGATAGAAATATTATGCTTGTCTTTTACTGGCCTCAAGTCTCACTGAACTGAATCAACACATTGTAGGACCACCAGAATTCTATAATCATGGGCTATATGATGGCTACAGGCCAACGGGATTGCAAAGAACAGCAGGTATGCATTTGTATATCTCTCATCTGCACGTTCACATGCTTTATTGACCTGTTGAACTTCACTTACAAAACACAAGTTCAAGGATACAATTATTAAGAATTTCAAGACAGTAAGAGCAGGGCATTAAACAGCAGGGCATTAACCCCATCTGAGAGTGGGGTCCAATTGGACTGCATGGGTCTTATGCTTGTGAAGCTAGCCTGCACAGATCCAGCTTCTTTTTCTTTTCCCCTCCCCTCCACTCGCCACCTCTCCTCTCCCCTTCCTCTGCTTCTCTTTCTTTCACTCCCCTACCCCCTTCCCCTCCCCTCTGCTCCTCTTCCCTCCCCTCTGCTGCCCTCCTCTGCCCTGCCCTCCTCCCTCCCTCCCTCCCTTCCTCCCTTCCTTCCCTTTTTCAGTCAGGGTCTCACTCTGTCACCCAGGCTGGAGTGCAGTGGCATGCTCACAGCTCACTACAGCCTCGACCGCCTTGCACCTCAGAGCTTCTGAGTAGATCCTTGCAGGAGATCCTTGCACCTCAGAGCTTCTGAGTATAGGTGCCTATAGGTGTGCATCACTATGCCTGGTTAATTTTTTGAAGTTTGTGGAGACAAGGTATTGCTATGCTGCCATACCGGTCTTGAACTTCTGGGCTCAAGCAATCCTTCTGCCTTGGCCTCCCAAAGTGCTGGGATTACCGGCATGAGTCACCACACTCATCCTCACTTCTGTTTCTTATATTTAATCTGAAGTTAGTTTTGGCTTTTCCTTCTCTTCCTCATTGTTCAACCTTCTTTTCTCACTTCTGTCTACTAGGTCCTATGGCTTAAATCTACTTCTAGCATCTGCCTTTTCCTTCTAATCTCACTGTTATCCTCCAAATGTAGATAATTTTTTTTAATGGTACTTAGTGAAGTAACTACCTGCTATGGACTTGTGTCCTCCTAAAGTTCGTAGGATGAAGCCCTAACCCCTTATGTGACTGTTTTGTAAGTAGGACCTTTATAGAAGTGATTAAGGTTAAATGAGGTCACAAGGGTGGAGTCATGTTTCAAAAGGGCTGGTGTTCTTATAAGCAAAGGACCAGAGCTGTGTACCTCCACCATGTGAGGACACACAAGAAGGCAGCCATCTGAAAACCAGGAAGAGAACCTTCACTAGAACCCAGCCACGCTGGCCCTCTCATCTCAGATTTCTAGCCTCCCACACTTTGAGAAAATAAATTCCTGTTCTTTAAACCACATAGTTTGTGATATTTTGTTATGGTAGCAAGAAAAAGACGAATACACTACCTGACTCTCCCTTTTTTCAGTATTGATCTGCTTCTATCAGTACACTTTTTATTAGGTTAACTATCCTAAAATTAAACTCAAATCAAAGTATTACTCTATTTAAACACATTGGTGATCAAATCGAATGCTTGCCTCTCTCAGCCTGGCAAAGACTTTCACATAGGTGGCTTTTACCTATTCTGTCTTTTGTGCCTCAAGAAAACAGGATCATCCATGCTTTTAGGGGCAGGCCTTTCCTCCCTCTGTGCTTTGCCACTTTTTTACCTGCTGAAATTCTTTCATTTTATTCAAGGTCTGTTTCTCTTCCTTCCTTCCTTCCTTCCTTCCTTCCTTCCTTCCTTCCTTCCTTCCTTCCTTCCTTCCTTTTTTTCTTTCACTTGGAATCTCACTCTGTCGCCCAGGCTGACGTCCAGTGGCACACTCAAAGCCACTCCAGCATCGGCCTGCTGGGATTTGGCAATTCTTTTGCCTCAGTCTTCCAAGTAGCTGGAACTATAGGTGCACGCTACCGTGCCCAGCTACTTTTTGATTTATTGTAGAGACAAGGTCTTGTCAAGTTGCCCGGGCTGGTCAAGGTCTGTGTTGAAATGACTTTTCTTTCTTGAAGCTTTACCTTACCTAACTCAATGCTATCACTCTTCATTTTTAGTGAAAGGAGGAATCCCCTTGACATTTAATTTTCCATCTCATATGGAACTTAAATGAAATTCAAGGCAGAGTATAACTTAGGTATTTTTCTTATCTTCCCTGTTAGACTGTGTATTTCATACAGAGAGTAGTTGGATCCAAACTTGACTTTTTGGGAACTATGTGCCTAATTGTAGAGTTTGATAACTATGTGGACTTACAGTGAAGTGTCTGTTTCATATATGTTAATTGATATAATGATTATCTAGGGATAGAGAAGCCCAAAGATGTTCTAATATAACTATTTTCTTTTTAGTCTGTTTTTGCTCAATAGATGGTAAGTTCTTTGAGGACAGAGATATTTATTATTTTTTAAATGATTTTTCCCAGCAATTTTATTTATTTATAAAATTGTGCAAGTCAGAATTAGGGACATAAGTAATGTATGTTCAGGTGAAGTTTGGACCTCCAACTGTTCCTCACTTCCTCCGGTTTAGGATCAGGTACCCTTTGTATTGTTACATGTCACCTTCCCTCCTTTCCCCAACAGTGTCCTGCAACTGCCAATCTCTCCCTTGTGCTATTGTGACTAATGTTCAGGTCCCATTTATGAGTGATAACATGTAGTATTCAGTTCTTTATGATAGATTGCTAAGAATGATTGCCTCCAATTCTGTCCAATTTGGGGGGATGTCTATGATTTTGTCCTTCTTTATGGCTGCATAATAGTCCATTGTCAGTCTTCTTTTGATGGGCAGTAGGATGGGTTCCATGTTTTTGCTATTGTGAATAGTGCAGCAATAAGAATGCATGTACAGGTGTCTTTTTTGTAGAACAATCTGTGTTCCTTTGGCTATATTCCCAGGAGAGGGATTGCTGGATTGTATGGAAGGCCAATTTCTAGTTCCTTTAGATATCACCACATTATTTTCCATAGAGGTTGGACTAGTTTGCACTCTCACCAACAGTGTAGAAGCGCTCCCTTTTCTCCACTCCGGCACCAGCATCTGTTGTTTTTGATTTATTAATGATGGCCATTCTTACTGGGGTAAGGTGCTATCTCAGTGTGGTTTTGATTTAAGGGCAGAGATACTTAATCGCCTTTTTTGCAATCTCCAGAATAAATTAATATATTTTTTGTTTGTTTGTTTTTGAGTTGGAGTCTCACTCTGTTGCCCAGACTGGAGTGCAGTGGCCGCTCCTGACCACCGCAGCCTCGACCTGCTGGGGTGATCCTTTCGCCTCAGCCTTGCGAGTAGCCGGAATTATGTGCACACGCTACCACGCCTGGCTAATTTTTTGATTTATTGTAGAGATGAGGTCTCGCTTGCCCAGGCGGGTCTCAAACCCGTGGGCTCAGGCAATCCACTCACCTCAGCCTCCCAAAGGCGCGGGATTACAGGCTGAGTCACTGAGCCTGGCTTAAATTTAATATTGATGCAATAATATCATCTAATAATATACAACTCAAGTCCCAAAAAATGTCTTATAAGTTTTTAAGTCTAAAATCGAAAGTTCATCCACTGAATTCTGGTGTAATTTTTTCCCCCTATAATCCAGAAAAGGCTTTACCTTCTTTGTTTTGTTCAGAGTCTAGTTCCAATTGTTTTATAGAATATCTCATGATTTGAATTTGTCAGATTGTACCCCCCTCCCCTTTTTTTCTTGAGTTGGAGTTTCACTCTATCCCCCAAGCTGCAGTGTGGTGGCACACTCACAGTCACCGCAGCCTTGACCTGCTGGGCTCAGGTGATCCTTCTGCCTTAGCCTTCCAAGTAACTGGAACTACAGGCACGCTACCACGCCTGGCTAATTTTTTGATTTATTGTAGGATGAGGTCTCGACAAGTTGCCCAGGCTGGTCTTGAATCCGTGGGCCCAGGCAATCCTCTCACCTCTGCCTCCCAAAGTGCTGGGATTATAGGCATGAACCACTGTGCCCTGCCCGATTTTTCCCTCTTAATTAGATTTAGGTTAAACATTTTAGGCAAACATATAGGGAATTTTGTATCCTTTCCATTGTATTACAAATGGAGGCACATAATTCCAGTTTATTCCATTACTGATGACTTCAGGTTTGATCATTCCATTAAGGTGATGTCCACCTTAATCTCTCCATTGACGGCTACATTTTCTCTTTGTAGTTAATAAACAGATTCCTTTGTGGGCCATTCTTTGAGACAATAAATATCTTTTTTTCTAATATCTGTTGGTTTTAATATTCAATGAATTATAATTTCCTGAATCATTATTAAATCAATGATAGTAAAATGACATTCTTTCACATTTGGAGAACAAAAATGTATGACAAAAATCTAAATGTTTTGTTTAGATGTGTCAATAACAAAATGTATAGATCTTTCCAAAAATAACGAGAAATTGGCACTCAAAGTTTAAACCTAGTTGGGTAGAAAGGTGAAGAAAAAGCTATAGAATAAGTATCACACCATGAAGGAGGCTTTTTCTTTGAAGAGCTGTGTGTGCATGCAGGGGAGAATAGGAGCCATTTCTGGCTAAACTAAAGCTGTGCTCATGAACAGTTCTAAGTCCCTTGGGTAAATAAAAAGGAGTGAGACTGTAGAACAGGAGTGAGCAAACTATGATTTATGAAACAATCCCAGAGCCTGCTTTTGTAAATAAAGTTTTATTGGAATAAAGCCATGATCATTTGTTTACATTGCCTATGTCTACTTTTGTGCTAGAACACATTTGAGCAGTTGCAACAGAGACTGAGTGGCCTGCAAGACCTAAAATATTTACTATCTGGTCCTTCACAGAAAAGTTTGTCAGCTCCTAGTATCCAGTGTCTGCAAGTGTATGTTTGGTAAGATGTGATTTTTATTCCAGCCTTGCAAGGAGGGGCTCCAAGCAATTTTAGGAGGATATACTCAAATAAGAAGATAAGGCCTTTTAGATGAACACTGGCTCTGGAGTCAGCCTACCTGGGTTCAAATCCTGGCTCTATCACTTATTAGCTGTTTGATCTTAGGTAAGACTTTAAACTTCTCTATACCTCATGTTCTTGTCTGTATAATGAGGATAATAACATATCTATCTCTTGGGTTTGTTACAAGGATTAAGTTAATGCACACAAAGCTCTTGGACTGGTATCTGGTACTTAGTAAGGTTCATTAACAGCTGTGATTATGTTAAGCAACTATGACATAATTTGCATATCCTAAACCGCTTAAGACAATAAAATGGAGAAGTATTTATTGAATTAATGTCCTAATAATCAAGATAAAGTGGAACCTGCCTGATGGTGACCCAAGTGTAAGAGAAAACTGTGATACATTTTAAAGGACATAGACAACCATGAAATGTCGCCTAATCTCTGAAGTGAAAGGACAAAGACAAATTCCATAATTGGGTATTTATTCATATAACCAAGGCAATTGCAACTCTAATATTTAGTAATTCTTTTGATTCCTTTTCAAAAAATTATTATTTGGTAATTTAAATAGTATCTAATATATTTGGTTGAAATCACTGGATGAATCCAGATTTCTGCTTGTAGAATTACAGATCTACGAACTTTAAATATAACTGTAGTAATTAAATTTATTAATCATTTGTAGACATTGCTGGCTTCAATATGTTTAAAAACTTATGTGATTTATTTAGTGCAATAGACTTTAATCCTCTGCTCCTTTTAGCTTCTCTCACTCATTCAATGAAAACTGATTGAGCACCCAAAATGTGCTACCCTCTGCACACTATAGGATTATGTGTTTTTGCTTGCATTTGAATGTATATAAATATAAAATGTTTTCTAAAGAGCTAAAGGTATTTTACATATATATTGCATCAGTTAATTTCAAAACTGTGCTCTAATGTGGGGGAAAGAATATGTGGGTTTTATTTCCATTTAAAGATAAAATAAATGAAGACAGGTATGGTGGCTCACACCTGTAATCTCTGCACTTTTAGAGGCCAAGGTGAGAGGATTACTTGAGCCCAGGAGTTCGAGACCAGCCTAGGCAACACAGCGAGACCTCCTCTCTACAAAAATTTTTTTAAATGGCTGGGCATGGTGGTACATGTCTGTAATCCCAGCTACTCAAGAGACTGAGGCAGGAGGATCATCTGAGTCCAGGAGGTAGAGGCTGTGGTGAACTGTGATTGTGCCACTACACTCCAGCCTGGACGACAGAGTGAGACCCTGACACAAAATAAGTAAAATAAAAATAGATGAAAGATAGCTTCTTGTTTTTCTTTCTAGTTCCCAAATCACATCTATTAATGCATGTAATCTGTTCTCTGAAATAGACAGCAGATGTCAATTTCATATAATAAATAAGGAAACCAAGACTCCGAAGATTGAGGGATTTGCTGGAGTATTTGAAATTGTTTAGTGAGTCCTAGAACCCAGAGTTGGGTTCCCACCATCGCCAATTTTAAAAATTAACTTTATGTAGAAGAAATTTTCACAATTTGCTTGTATTTATTTATTTATTTATTTTTGAGTCAGGATCTCACTCTGTTGCCCAGGCTGGAGTGGCATGATCATGACAATCACAGCTCACGGCAGCCTTGACCTCCTGGGCTCAGGCGAGCTTACCACCTCAGCATCCTGAGTAGCTGGGACTACAGGTACATGCCACCACATCTGGCAAGCTTTTGTTTTTGTTTTGGTAGAGATAAGGGTTTGCTGTGTTGCCCAAGCTGATGTCAAATTCCTGGGTTCAAGCAAGCCGTCTGCCTCGACCTCCCGAAGTGCTGGGATTATAGGAGTGAGCCACCATGCCAGGCTTTGCTTCTCTTTTAGAAGCTCATCATGTTATAGGATCTGTTCCTTCCAAGGTTCATCACTCAAGTTCACATATGAACCGATTTTAGAGTCAGAAATAAATTCAGATCTGCTTATATTCTCAAACCACTGTAATTTCCACAGCTTTATAAATATGTTAGAAAACAAAAAGATTCTTTTTTCCATTTGAGTCTGAACAGCTAATACTGTACACGTGGATTATGAACACAATTAACCTGATTAGTTTCTCAAAATTTTTAATCATATGAAAGATTTAGCAAACTCAGAAAAAACTCATATGTCAAAGAAGCTTTTATACTGGAAGAGTTTGTTAAAAACAACATTTTGAACTGAGACACAAAGAGCCTCTTCATGCCCATAATAAAGAGTGGAGCTGCCACCCACTTAAGATTTTCCTATTCATCCTTTTCCTAAGTAATAGGAATCTGGAGTCTACTGTCTGCCTGGAAACTCTTCAGTGAAGCCTGAAATATAAAAATGCTGGACGCATTAAATGCAGCTAATGTATTTCCTGGACAGCTGGACATTGAAGTTGGTGCGTGTGACTAGAAAGGGGATAGTTGTTTCCCCATTTGACGAGTCCTCAACCCCCTGACCATGGCCTACAAATGCTAGTTCCACAGGAAATTAAGGTTCTGAGGTATGCTAGAGTAAGCCATTTATTATTGAACATTTTCAATAACATGGCTCAGACATGAGTTGAATAAAACCCTCAAGGGCAAGAACTTCCCCTTTGTTTGTTGCTCTTTGATGTCCCTACTTTATATAAAACAACTGGAGTCCCAAAAAAACAATGAAACGTGATGCATGATGACATCCATCCAGGAACAGAGGAACTTCTTGCATCAGCGGAAGAGTTGATTCACCTACTCCCCACGTCTGGAGACATAGAGGGAAATGCCAACTCTTCAGCAGACCTAAAATTTCCAGTTGGTTATAGCACAATTCTCCCATCCTGTTCAATAATTGTAATGAAGCTCAGAAGAACAATCTGAAACAGGTTATTCAGAAACTGTTGTGATTTTCTTGTTGTAAAAATAAATTTTATATTTTTCTCTGTGTGTGTGGGCATCTGAGAAAGACAAAGGGAGCTACAGTTGATCGTTGAATAATGTGGGGGTTGAGGTGCTGACTCCCCATAAACTTAACTACTAATAGTTTGCTGTTGACCAGAAGCCTTGTGGATAACATAAACAGTAGATTAACTCATATTTTTTGTGTTACATGTAGTATATACTCGAGAAAATACGCTGGGCGTGGTCGCTCATGCCTGTAATCCCAGCACTTTGGGAGGGGGAGGAGGTGAGAAGATTGCCTGAGCCTAGGGGTTCGAGACTAACCTGGGCAACTATACAATCAATCAAAAAATTAGCCGAGTGTGGTGGTGCATGCCTGTACTTTCAGTTACTTGGAAGGCTGAGGTGGAAGGATTGCCCGAGCCCAGCAGGTCAAGACTGCAGTGGCTGTGAGTGTGCTACTGCACTCCAGCCTGGGTGGCAGAATAAGACACTGACTCTAAATAAATAAATAAGAAAAGAATTTTTTTTTTAAGTTGAAGTCTCACTCTATCGCCCAGACTGGAAGTACAGTGGCACGCTCACAGCCACTGCAGCCTCAACTCCTGGACTCGGGCGATCCTTCTGCCTCAGCCTTCCAAGTAGCTGGAACTACAGGCACGTGCCACCACACCCAGTTAATTTTTGATTTATTGTAGAGACGAGGTCTCGCCAAGTTGCCCAGGCTGGTCTCACACCCCCAGACTCAGGCAATCCTTTTGTCTCTGCCTCCCAAAGTGCTGGGATTACACCACACCTGGCAAGAAAATATTATTAAAAAAATCCTAAGGAAGAGAAAACACCTTTACAGTACTGTACTGCCTTTATTAATATTGTAAGTTTATGTCATCTGGTTTCTTTTTCTTTTTGAGTCAGAATCTCACTCTGCTGCCCAGGCTCAGAGGGCAGTGGTACTATCACAGTTCACTGCAGCCTTGACCTCTCGGGCTCAGGTGATCCTTCTGCCTCAGGCTCCTGAGTAGCTGGGACTACAGGTGTACACCACCATGCCTGGATTTTTTTGTTTTTGTTTTTGGAAGAGACGCAGTCTCACTATGTTGCCCAGTCTGGTTTCAAACTTTCAGGCTCAAGCAATCCTCCCGCTTTGTCCTCGCTAAGTATTGGGATTACAGGCATGAGCCACCTTGTGCAGTCTTGTGTTGTCTGTTTATAAGATTAATCCTCTGTCTGAAATGGACAACCGCAGCTGCTGGCCTCAATCTATAGCATATATCAGCAACTTAACTTTTTCTTATAATGTCGTGATTTCCCTCTGTTCTCGGGAGCTCTTCCAGCATCACTAGTGGCACTTCGTACTGGTCACATGGTGTTAAGTTTTATGGAATTGCACACCACATGACAATAAATACATGAGAACCATAAGAGATTACTTTTCACTGTGATATGTGATTTACTGAGAGATGAATTGCTCAGATGGAGATGATTAGCATCATACACTATTTTAAGCAGATATAATACTTGTGCTTATTGCCATAGCAAAAGGTGGCTACAAAATTATTACAGGAGGACAGTGTGCTCTACAGTTAATTTAATGTTGCTATGATTTAATACTGCAACTCTATGTTTGTTTCCATTTCACTCTACTACAAATGATGCCATGTATTGTCTAAGTATTTGTGTGTAAATTTGAATACATTTTAACTTTTTTTTTTTTTTTTTTGAGTTGGAGTCTCACTCTGTTGCTCAGGTTGGAGCATAGTGGTATGATCACTGCTCACTGCAACTTCGACCTCCTGGACTCATGTGATCTTCCTGCCTCAGTTTCCCAAGGAGCTGGGACTACAGGGGTGCATCATCATGTCTGGTTAATTTTATATATGTTTGTGTGTAGGTGTGTATTTATTTATTTTCAAGTTGTGCGATGCAAGTGAGGATTTACTACACAAATAGGCTGCATGCAGGTGAAGTGTGGGCTTTTAGCTGGCCCTCACCACCCCTGGTAGTGGACCGGGTACCCATTGTGTTGCCATGTGCCCCCCTCCTTCCCACCCTCCCTCCCTCCCTCCCTCCCTTCCTCCCTCTCATAACAGTGCCCAGCAACTGCCAATCTCACCCTTGTGCTAATGTGACTAGTTTTCAGGGCCCACTTATGAGTGAGAACATGTGACATTCAGCTCTACCAAAAAGACACTTGCACTGCATGTTTACTGCTGCACTATTCACAATAGCAAAAACATGGAACCAACCCTGTTGCCCTTCAAAAGTGGACTGGATAAAGAAAATGTGGTATATATACATCATGGAGTATTACGCGGACATAAAGAAGAACAAAATCATGGCCTTTGCCGCAACTTGGATGCAGTTGGAGACCATCATAGTGGCTAGTTTTTTTTATTTTTTGTAGTGACAGGGTCTTGCTATGTTGCCAAGGCTGGTGCCAAACTCCTGGACTCATAGCAATCCTCTGGCCTTGGCCTCCCAAAGTGTTGGGATTTCAGGTGTGAGCCACCACTCCTGGTCAATTTTAATAGAGAATAGATTTGTGTACGTTTTATGGTAGTAAATTAAAAATATCAACTAGTATCTATATATATTTTATGCATTCATGACATAGCTAACTTTTTCTTAATTTTTTTGGTATTTCTAGGCCACCTAGGAGGAGGCAGGTAACACTGAAGGACACACTGTGAGCCGAGTGTCAGCAGCTAGGGATGAGTCATCAGCCCTGAGGTGAGGATTGGGCTTATTCCTTTGCATCCTGTACAAGGTCCTACACGATGTGACCCCTCATACCTCTGACCTTGTCTTCTCTCTAGCTGCACAGGCCTCCTTACAAGTTCCTAAACTGCCAGCTGTGCTCCCATCTCAGGGCCTTTGTTCTTCCTGTTTTCTCTGTCTGGAGCACTTACAAGCTGTCCTGGTTTCCCTGGGCCAGGACTGCCCTGATTTTAGCACTGAAAGTCTTGTACCCAAGGAAACACCTGAGCCCCAGGCAAGCTGGGATGATCACCTAAACCTCCTCCAGATACCTCCATTCCACTGCCTCATGTCCTTCAAGCTTTTGCTTAGATGTTTCTTTTCTTACCATCCTTTGAAAAATTGCACCCCTGGCTGAGTGCAGTGACTCACACCTATAATCCCAGCACTTTGGGAGACTGAGGTGAGTGGATTGCCTGAGCCTGCAAGTTCGAGACCAGCCTGGAAAACTTGGCGAGACCTCGTCTCTACAATAAATAAAAAATGAGCCGGGCATGGTAGTGTGCGTCTGTAGTTCCAGCTACTTGCAAGGCTGAGGTGGAAAGATCGCCGGAGCCCAGCAGGTCAACGCTGGGGGTGGCCATGAGTGTGCCACTGCACTCCAGCCTGGGAGACAGAATGAGACTTCAACTCAAAAAAAAAAAAAAA
>NW_007249734.1:440474-496132 GCF_000164805.1 Carlito syrichta | reverse complement strand
AAAATTAACTGGGTGTGGTGGCATGCCCCTGTAGTTCCAGCTACTGAGAAGGCTGAGGCAGAAGGATCACCTGAGCCCAGCAGGTGGAGGATGCAGTGGCTATGATTGTGCCACTGTACTCCAGCCTGGACAACAACAACAAATTGTACCCTTTATCCTCACATGTATGCTCCCAACTATCTTTTCCTGCTTTTATTTTTCTCCATAGCATTTGTGATCTTTTAATATAATATTGTCACATATTTAGTTTAGGAATATAAATTCCATGATGACAGTTCCTGGCACATACTAGGCACTTGATAAGTATGTGTTAAATCAATAAAATAAATACGTATATTTAATATTTTATAGAAAATATATAATTCCTGGTTTGCAGGAAATGTATGCTGCCCTTTAATGATAAGTTAAAAATATTTCGGCTCACAATCATTTATCATTGTTAATTATTTGGTAATTATGCTGGTAAAAGGTCAAATTGATCATACAACCATTTCTTTGGAAAGTGAATGGAGAAAAGATTTAAAATTAAATCATTCTACTTGGTGGCTAATGGTAATGACATGCTATTTTTAAATTATGTGAAATAATTTAGCAAATTACTTACTTGGAATTTGTAACTTGAAAAAATAGGCTAGGAAAAATGGGGCAATCTAATTGACTGATAGCATTGCCCACTGTGAAAGAAATCTAGTGCAGCATATTCTAAACATATCTTTATTATATATATATATATATATATATATGTATATATATACACACACATATATATATAAATTAATTTTTCAGTCAGCGTCTCACTCTGTCGCCTAGGCTGGGGTGCAGTGGCATGGTCACGGCTCACTGCAGCCTTGAATTCCTGGGCTCAGGCAATTTTTCCACCTCAACCTCCTGAATAGCTGGGACTACAGGCATGTACCACCACATTCAGCTAATTTTTTACATTTTTGTAGAGACAAGTTCTTGCTATGTTGCTCAGGCTGATCTGGATCTGGCTTTAAGTGATTCTTCCATCTCTGCCTCCCAGAGTGCTGGGATTTATAGGCATAAGCCACCAAGCCTAAACATATCTTTATAAGCAAATGTTTAAATAGGAGCACAGGACTGTTATGATACGGATACTGAAATTCCAACAGCTATAAAGTCAAAGCATTCAATTTTGCTTTATCTTTAGTGAGGCATATTTTCTTCAACAAGGGCAGAGCAAGAGAAACATTCTTTTGGAGAGATAAATATTTATTTGCACTTGAAAGAAAATTTTTTAGAAAATATAATAGATACTTAAACATTCATTTTTAGTTTCCATCATATTGAGTAGATGCTTTGACTCTTTCTCCTAAGAGCTTAGCCAATACTATAGTTCTGTCTGCTCTACAAAGTGAAATATGATAAGAAATATGAAGTGGTCTCTCACAGTATTTAAATGAACTTTTTTGCTTTGGGTTTTAGTAGAGAGTTAATATCCTTCCAAACTCTCTTATCAGCCATACTTTAATATGGACAAATAATTATTCTCAAGCCATGGAGAAATTTTAAAGCCAAAAATATAGAAATTGTTTCTTTAATTTTCTTTCTGAAAATTTAATCCTAAGAAAACGTAATACATCAAACTCAGTTGAATTGCCTCATGATAGGAATTAGACTTTAGCTTGCCATGATTTATACATAGATGAATATGGTTGAGTTAAAATAGATCTAATATCTTTGTTCTGTTTACAGAACAATAGGGAAGGCTAATTAATCTAAGTATTTCACCTGAAAAAGACTGTGGCTGTTACACAGGGCCCGAATGCTCACTTTACCAATAAAACTTTTCTTTCCTAATATCTAAAATGCAGTGGTTCAAATGTTTATTATATCTTTGTTGAATTTTACTAAAGACGAGAGTGTTTTACTTTATGCTCCACTAGTTTGATTTTTATTTAAAGTTATAAATTAAACTTCAACATGAAGTCAAGAAATATTTGAAGACATTTTGAAACATTAAGTGAAACTGTTTGTTTGTTTGTTTGTTTATTTATTGAGTTGGAGTCTCACTCTGTTGCCCAGGCTGGAGTGCAGTGGCATGCTCATGGCCACTGCAGCCTTGACCTGATGGTCTCAGGCGATCCTTCCGCCTCAGCCTACCAAGTAGCTGGAACTACAGGCATGCGCCACCATGCCCAGCTAATTTTTTTTGATATATTGTAGAGACGAGGTCTCACCAAGTTGCCCAGGCTGGTCTCGAGCCCTTGGGTTCAGGCAATCCTCTCCCCTTGGCCTCTCAAAATGCTGGGATTATTAGGCTTGAGCTACCTCATCCAGCCGAGACCACTGTTCTTTATGTGGTCTGTTGTTGACCAACATGTCCTTATGCAGCATAAAACTGTATTTTGCTATGGCAACGTTAGCTAACTAACACAATGCACTTTAAAAAATGTTGTTAAAAATGTTGTTAACGCCCATTGTAACAGCAAAGCCATCTTTATTTTATTAAAATGCGCTTAAATATCTTGTTTGTCTTGTGGCCCTTGGCATGGGGGCCAGGTGAGTTTGGAATGCCCGGTACCCTCACCAAGCATTCCTTGTTTCCTTCCTCCTTATCCATTTGCCCTGCTTTATATCTTGCCCTTTGTTCACATCAGTTCTTTCTTTTCCAGTGCTTTTAAAATGACCCACATGCTGCAACCAGATGTCTTTAGATGTGTGAAAGTGGAAAAAATGTCAAGTTTCATTTTAAATGCAAAAAATAGAGAGAAACTGAAAGATAAGGAGAAATAGATGGTACCATACATGAAAGAAATTAGGATGGCATCCTTTTTCACCTTATAACAAATGTCTTAATATTTAAACAGTTTTCTAATTAAATTACCTTTTTCGTTTGTTTGTTTTTAGAGATAAGAGTCTCACTCTGTATTGTAGTCATAGCTCACTGCAGCCTTTACCTCTTGGGTAAAGTCAATTGATCCTCCTGCCTCAGCTTTCAGAGTAGCTGGGACTATAGGCATGTACCAACAAGTCAGATTAATTTTTAGTTATTTTGTAGAGATGTGTCTTGAGCTAGTCTCAAACTCCTGACCTCAAATGATCATCCTGCTTCAGCCTCCCAAAACACTGGGCATTGGTAGACAACTTCATTGTTGTGTGAGCATCAAAGAGTGCATTTACACACTCTGCCTGTCCTAAATTACTTTTTGAATCATTTAATAATTTTATATTTTACTATCTGTGTTAGTTTCTTTTTTGATGAAAAAAGTCTTAATTTCCTTCCTTTTTCTATATCCCTCAATTTTGCTATGAATCCATTCACTATTTCCTTCTCATTAGAGGTCACAACTTTCAGCCTATAATCCTGGCACTTTGGGAGGCCAAGGTGAGGGGGTTGCCTGAGACCATGGGTTCGAGACTAGCCTGGGCAACTTGGCAAGACCTCGTCTTTACCATAAATAAAAAAACTAGCCTGGAGCTACGTTATGCACCTGTAGTTCTGGCTACTTGGCAGGATCGCCGGAGCTCAGCAGGTCGATGCTGGGGTGGATGTGAGTGTGCCAGTGCACTCCAACCTGGACGACAGAGACTCCAACTCAAAAAAAAGAAAAAAGGAAGTCACAATTTTGCAAACAGTAGGCACTCAGGAAATGCTTGATCGATGAATATATAAATATCAAAATGCATCCTGACATTTTTCACTTGTCACTATCTCCAGATGGCCCTGGTCTGAGCTTCATACTTTCTCCTGGATCGTAGTAGGAGAACCCTGTCCAGTTTCCCTTGTTCCTGACAGTCTATTTTCAACATAGCAGCCAGTGATTCTTTTAAGATATCAGGCAAATGTGTTCCTACCCTCCTGACTACAATTCTCCATTTCTCTCAATAGCACATCAAGATCCTACAATAGCCTACAATACCCTATGTTTTCCACCCTTCCTCTCAGACTTACTCACTCCACCTTACCCTGCCCCCTGCTGTTCTCCAGGTATTCCGGTTCCGTTTTTGAGCCTTGGTTCTAGTTTTTTTCTTTTGCATGGAATATCCCTGCCATGGGGTGAATTGTGTTTACCCAAAATTCATACATTGAAATTCTAAACCTTAGTGCCAAGGAACACAAGTGCCAATTTGAAGATAGGGCCTTCCAAGAGTAATTAAGTTAAAATGAGTTTATTAGGATGGACCCCAATCTAATATGATTGTATCCTTATAAGAAGAGGAAGTTTGGACACAAGCAATCACAGAGGAAAGACCATGTGACGACACAAGTGAAGAGGGCTATGTACAAGCCAAGGAGAAAGACAACTGTAACACCTTGGTTTCATTTCCAGGCTCCAGAATTGTGAGAAAATGTCTGTTGTTTAAGCCTTCTAGTCCGTGGTCCTGTGCTGGGCAGTCCCAAGCAAACTAATACAGCCCCCAGAGCTCAATTCCCCACCTCCCTTAGCTGTTTTTGAAAATACTGCCTTCTCCATCAGACTACCCCGATTACCCTACTTCAAATTACAACCTCCCTTGTTTCCCCTCCACTCTCAATACCCCAAACTCAGCTCCCAGTTCCCTTCACTGGATCTGTTCTACTTTGTTCTTTTGCCATCTTCTGACACACTCTAAAGTTACTTATTTATTTATTTAAATTATCTGTCTCCCCCTGCTAGAATTTAAGCTCCACAAGGGTAGGAATCTTTATTGTTTTTTCTCCCCTAGGGTATTCTCTGTGCCAAATACCTGGAATAGTGTTTGGCTCATAGTAGCTGCTTTTAATGCATATTTGTTGGATATTGAATGAGTGAATAAAACAGGATACTTGCTTTTTGCATATAACAAAGTATATTTTCCTTAGATAAACACAACGATTTCCTCAAGTTAATTTAGTCTGTTTTGTTTCAAAATACATCTCTTCTCACACAAGAATTTCTGTATTGTTTAACCTAGAAATTGGGGGAGAATAATCAAAGGTCTATTCTAGCATTTATTGAGTACTTATAAAATATCACTTTCTATGGATTGTGTCATTTGATTTTCATAAAAACCTATGAGATATATGCTATTAAAATGACTCCCATATTACAGATTAGAAAACAGAATGGTAATGAAGTTAAATAACTTGTTCAAGGTATTTTTTGCGAAAAATTATGGGACAGAGTTTCAGCTCAGGCAATCTGACCCCAAAGACTGTGCTTATAACTGCTATATTAGACTGTCCCATAGCAGGGTATTACTGATTTCCAAGTCCATACGTTATAACCCCAGGTACTACTGACATTCGATCCTAATTCTTCAGATTCCCAAAGTTGATGTTATAAGTATATTTATACATATATTCATATAAAGTTTATATAAATAAATAATAAACTATAAATTTTGATTTTGATTGGAATATAATTAAATGTCCTTTTTCTTTTCTTTTCTTGAGTTGGGGTCTCACTCTGTCACCCAGGCTGGAGTGCAGTCACGTGATCATGGCTCGCAGCAGCCTCAACTTCTAGGGCTCAAGTCATCTCACCTCAGCCTCCCGAGTAGCTGAAATTACAGGCATGCCCCACTACACCCAGCTAATTTTTAAAATTTTTGTAAAGACAAAGTCTTGCTATGTTGCCCAGGCTGGTCTTGAGCTCCTGGGCTCTAGCAATCCTTTCTCCTTGGCCTCTCAAAGTACTAGAATTATAGTCATGAGTCATCGCCGCCCAGCCCCAAATGTCTTATTTTAAACATTCCTTTTATTTGGTATTAAATTCCCCACTTATTTGTTTTATCACTCTGAATTCCTTTTTTTTCCCCTCAAGAAGCACAGGCATGCCTAATAGCATCATCATATTCTTTGATATCTCTGTTTTGTATTATGAAATGCAGTTTTAGCTAAACAAAACAAAACAAAAAAACCCAGCAAATAGAAACTTTCTTAAATATAAGAAAATAATACGCACATGAGTAAATTTTAGGTTAGTATTTTAGAAGGAAGCTTAAAAAAAAATCTCTCAATCATTTAATCTGATACAGTCACAAAGTGATGAAATATGTTATCTTGAGACTCTGACTCAGGGGCAACTTTTACCTTTAGATTGCAGGATTAGGATGATTTATTTCCTCTTCTGCATTCAGACTGCAATCCAGGAGTTGATAGTACTAGGTGAAGAGTTGTGTTTTGAATTATGATTGCTTGACTCCACTGAACAGGCTTATTTGAAGTATGGATAGCTGACCAATAGGAAGATGCACGGACTGAATGTTTGTATCCTAAAATGTATACATTGAAATCTAATCCCCAATGTAATGGTATTTTGAAATGGAGGTAATTAGGTCATGTGGGCCACCCTCATGAATGGGATTAGTGCTCTTATAAAAAAGAGCTAGGCACAGTAGCTATGCCTATAATTCCACCACTTTGGGAGGCTGATGGGAGAATTGTTTGAGACCAGGCATTCAAGACCAGCATGGGTAACATAGTGAGACTCAGTCTCTCTCTCTCTTTTCTTTTTGAGTGGGAGTCTCTGTCACCCAGGCTGGAGTGCAGTGGCACACTCATAGCCACTGGCAGCCTCAGCCTGCTTGACTTAGGCTATCCTTCTGCCTCAGTCTTCCAAGTAGCTGAAACCACAGGCGCATGCCACCATGACCAGTTAATTTTTTTGACATTGTAGAGATAAGGTCTTGTCAAGCTGCCCAGGCTGGTCTTAAACCCATGGACTCAGGCAATACTCTCACCTCCACTTTCCAAAGTGCTGGGATTACAGGTGTGAGCCACCAAGCCTGACTGAGACCCAGTCTCTTAAAAAACAAACACACACAAAAATTAGCTGGGCATGGTGGCACACACCTGTAGTCTCAGCTACCTGGGAGACTGAGGTGGGAGGATTCCTTGAGCTCAGGAGTTTAAGGTTACAGTGCGCTATGATAGTGCTACTGCACTCCAGCCTGGGTGACTGAGCCAGATCATGTCTCAAAAAAAGAAAACAGAAAGAAAGGAAAAAAGGAAGGAAGGAAGGGAGGGAGGAAATAGAAGAGACCAGAGAGTCTTTTCTGCTATGTGAGGATACATTAAGTCAGCAGCTTACAACCTGGAAAAAGGGGTCTCACCAGAGCCCAATCATGCTGACCCCATGATTTGGACTTTCTAGTTTCAGAACTGTGAGAAATCAGTATCTCTTGTCTCTAAGCAACCCAATCTGTGATACTTTGTTACAGGAGCCTGATCTAACTAAAAAAACGGAAGTTCATGCGTTCTCTATAAAAAATAGCACTTTATTGAAATGCATATATTATGGACCAGGTCTCCTCAGTATCTTGGAGTCCCTTGCAGCTGGGGCATCAATCATCTGAGTCCACTGTTGATGTCCCCCGCCACTCACTCTGGCAACATTTGTTTGTAAGTCGTCACTAGTCCTGCTAATACCCCTGAAGTACACTACCTCCCTCTTTGTCTCAAAAGACAAACTGGCTTCTATTTTATACAGAAAAAAGAGGCTTTATAAGAGGAAAACCTCTCAATTTGCTGCCCCTCCATGTTAAGTTTATCTGTGCCCTCACCCACCACTAATCTTTTCATATTTCTGTACTCTGGGGTTTCAGCTCCCACATTTCTCATATATTTCCTACTTCTCCATTTTCAATTCTTCATCTTCTATTCATTTCTCAGCTCCTGAGCTCCCAGTTGATAAATCAAATTGACATCTCAGTTCTCATCTTACTTAACTCCCACCTCTTGGGCCATTCTTGGATCTCCTTAGTTGGATCCTTCCTCTTTTTATCCGGTATCTTGAGCTTTCTCTTCTGACTTTAAACATAGCCTCTGTGTTATGTGCTGAGGATTTCCAGATTAATATCCCAGCCCAAACCTCTCCTCTGTACTTAACACGTGTATATCCAATTGTCAACTTGCCATTCTCTTGAATATCTCACTTAACATGGCCAAAACATGCTTTCCTCCAGTCCTGCTTATCTCCTGGCTCTGCAGCTCACAACAAGGCACCATCATCTGCTCAGCTGTTTAAGCCAGACATCTGGAAGTTGTGCTCAATTCCCTCCTCCTTCTAACTGTCTACAACCGAACCTTCTAGTCTAATGGCAAGTCCTATGATATTACTTCCAAAATTCATCTCGAACCAAACTACTCTCTATCCCCCTTTTCCTCTTAGTTCTAGGCTATAATTATCTCTCTTTAGAAGAGAGGATCCCTGCGTCTACTCTTGTACCTTACCAGCTCTTGACTCTCTAGCCCTCTTTCCATCTCCCATCACAGATTTCAGGCCCTCATCACATTTTATTTTGTTATTTTATTTAGTTTTGAGTCAGGTCTCACTCTTTTGCCCAGGCTGGAGTGCAGTGGCATAATCACAGCTCACCATAGCCTTGACCTTCTGGGCTCAGGAAGTCTTTCCACTTCAAACTCCTGAGTAACTGGGACTGCAGGCGCACACTACCATGCCTGGTTAATTTTCGGATTTTTTTTGGCAATGAGGTCTTGCATGTTGCCCAGGCTGGTCTCAAACTCTTGGGCTCAGTTAATCTTCCTGCCTCGGCCTCCCAATGTGTTGTGAGCCACCCACCCAGCCTCTCATCACTTTTTTCTTGGGCCACTGCCTTAGCCTCCTGTCTTCTCTCATTCTAATCCAGGGGTCCTCAAACTACGGCCCCTGGGCCACATGCGGCCTGCCAAGGACATTTATCTGGCCCTCCGGGTGTTTTTGCTGCCTTAACTTGTTACCACTAGCAGTGACAAATATGGAACCGGACATTGACCATCTCATTAGACAACAGCAGGCACATAGTTCCCACTGAAATACTGGTAAGTTTGTTGATTTAACTTTACTTGTTCTTCATTTTAAATATTGTATTTGTTCCCGTTTTGTTTGTTCACTTCAAAATAAGATATGTGCAGTGTGCATAGAAATTTGTTCATAATTTTTTTTTTAACTATAGTCCGCCCCTCCAACAGTCTGAGGGACAGTGAACTGGCCCCCTGTTTTAAAAGTTTGAGGACCCCTGTTCTAATCCCTTCCCCACATTGCTGCCCATTGGATCTTTTTAACATGTAAGATCTGGAATCTTTTTTTTTTTTTGAGTTGGAGTCTCACTCTGTCGCCAGACTAGAGTGCAGTGGCCGCTCCCAGCCACCGCAGCCTCGACCTGCTGGGCTCCGGCGATCCTTCCGCCTCAGCCTTCCAAGTAGCTGGAACTACAGGCGCGCGCTACCACGCCCGGTGCATTTTGATTTATTGTAGAGATGAGGTCTCGCCAAGTTGCCCAGGCGGGTCTTGAATGCACGGACTCAGGCAATCCACTCACCTCAGCCTCCCAAAGGCGTGGGATTACAGGCTGAGCCACCGAGCCCGGCTAGGATATGGAATCTTTAGCCCAGAATACAAGGTCCTTCATGATCTGGTGTCTCCATACTTATTTCCCTGCTTTGCCCCCTATTAACATCACGCAACACCAACCTCTCCTGCTTCTGTGCTTTTACTGTGCTGTTCTCAGACATCAACCCATTGTTCATTTGCCTTACTCCTATTTGCCCTTTAAGAGACTCCATGAAGGTGTTACTCCTTCTGAAAAAACTCCCCAGATTTCTTGCAATTCAGGAATGTGTCCTTGAGTTTTCTGTCTAGCTTGTCAGTGCATTTATCATAGAGTATGCTATCTCTCCCACTAGACTAAGTGACTTGAGGGCAGAGACTCAGATTATATGTGGCTGAAACATGATCAGTGCTCACTGAATGATTATTGAATAAATTAATAGATGGATAATAGAGTTCTGAATAAAATTAGAAAAGTACAGATATTGGGACCCAAATAAAAAGAAGACATAAAACTTGATTCTGGCCAGGCACAGTGGCTTACTCCTGTAATCCCAGTGCTTTGGGAGGCCTACACAGGAGGATTGCTTGTGCTCAGGAGTTCAAAATCAGCCTGAGCAGCACAGCAAAACCTCGTCTCTATTTAAAAACATTTTTTTTAATGTTAAAAGAAAAAAAAAACAACCCTGCTAATTCTGGAGAGAATTGTGAGTTGAAGGGTTGAATAAAGGAAGAACTTGCATTTTTCTCTCTATGAGCTTAATTAAAAAAATACAACTGGCTTGTCGTATGGAAATTATGAGAGTGTGGTGTGAGAGTTATTAGATCTGGGCTCATTAGACCCCTAATGAATTGAATAGCCTTGGACAAACCATGTAACTGACTTGGGCCTCAATTTGCCCATCTGTAAAATCAGAAGATTGGCTACACTAGATGTTCCTTTAAGATATTTTCCAGGTTTAAAATCCTACAGTTTTACAAATGGAGCAAATTAACAACTTTATTATAGAACTCTTGAGTTCTCTTGTTCCAAGACTTAATTTTTATACACTCTTTGAATGTTAAGCTGTTTTACAATTTTCTAGAGCCAGTTTAATAAACAGCAGAATCCCTGAACTACTGCCTGCAGAACCTCAGAAGGCAAAGCATTTATTTGCTCCTTTGGTACACCGTCCTCCTTACAAAAAAAGTCTAAATAACTACGTGCATTTTGGGGGTTGTGTTCACTCAGTGTTTCAGGAGATAGAACTAGGTCGCCACAAGTAAGTTTTGGCGCTCGCTGCATCCTAAAGCCCTTCTTGGAGGCACACAATCTATTTTGGCCTACAGAAGACTCAGGGAAGTCCTGCTGCAGAGAAATGGGCCTAATTCAGCATTTCCCCAACCAATGTGAGCATGGAACACACTTCTCCTGGCACACGTCTCCACATCCTGTGGCAATCTGTTCTTTTGGCACCTGTTTGGGAAACTCTGATTTAGAGCAGCCTTTCCACTGTTCCCTTTAGTTTTTTGTTTCATGAAGTTCCTTGGCCTATAAGCAGCTTGACTTCAGTTAAGACTGTTTCATGGCTTGGTAAGTGACCTTGATGATTTTTTTTCCAATCTGATCATTATCTCCACCTGGTCTATTTGCCTTAGACTGCCTTAATGTCAAAGTTAATTTGTATAGAGTTTCTTAAAGATATCTACACACCACCTTAGAAGATTTCCATTTCACTTTCTTGCCACATATTAAAGTTGCTATAACCTTTTCTTTGTAACATTTTATTTTATTTTATCATTATTATTTTTTGAGTTGGAGTCCCACTCCATCGCCCAGTCTGGAGTGTAGTGGCATGCTCACAGCCACCGCAGCCTCGACCTGCTATGCTCAGGTTATCCTTACCTCAGCCTTCCAAGTAGCTGGGACTACACCTGGCTAATTTTTTGATTTATTGTAGAGATGAAATCTTACCAAGTGGCCCAGGCTGGTCTCGAACCCGCGGGCTCTCTCACCTCGACCTCCCAAAGTGCTGGGATTTATAGGCGTGAGCCACTGCGCCCAGCCTCTTTATAACATTTTAAAACACATTTGTATAGATATATAGATATATAAAATTTTCAGCTGATGCAGTTGGCATTTAAGTTTTTCTAAAAAATACATTATCTTAGAAATTGCTAGAATTCTTGTCCTATCACACTTGAATTATACCTTACTGGTACTTACAGCATTTAGAGTACAGAAGAATATATTCTTTCTACATTCCTTTGCACATAATGTTATTCTGAGAAGTCTGTTGAATTCTGAGAGTGGTATATCATACTGTTGTCAGCAGCACAAACAGAAAATCTGTAAAATATCTCTCTCATGCTTTATTATTCAAACAACAGCTTCTCACCTCTTTTCTAAACAGATATACAATGCTTCATCAGTTTAAGATCAGGGTTGAGGCCCCCAAGATGGAAAATTACAAAGCTTCAATTACTTGTCCTACTTTATGGGGATTTATTTTTAAAGCAAGCAAAAACCAGCTTTTTGATGGCCTGTGCTGCTGGACCTCTCATGCTCAGCGTGACTGCAGACAGCTGCAACCCAAGTTAGCAAGAGGCTAACTGGCGTTGACCTGACTGCAGAACTCCATCAGTAATCTGAAGGAAACACTAGGACTGTAGCCAAGAAAGTTGACAGCTGTCTTCTTAAGAGCATTTCACAGCAATTTCAGTGAGCCTGATTGTAACTTCTTTTTAAAATCCTCTGGTTTTGAATTTTGGAAGACTGAGAAGTGAATGGAGCTAATCTGAATGATGTCATAAATAGCTCCATTTAGGACTTGAATGAAACAATACATTTGATGGAGCTGTGAGATAAATACTATTTAGAGGGAAAGAAAGGTATAATTATTATTGGCATTGTTTTTAAATGACAGACCCAGCTCTAAAAAGAAAACTGGTTATAGGTTATATGAGTAAACCCAAGTTTTTTTTTTGAAAGAGTCATAAATATTTTAGCATATATTTATAGTTAGGTCATGTTACAGGTATGATAATTAAAGCAAATAGAGTGGCTGGGCAGAGAGGCTCACACCTGTAATTTCAGCACTTTGGGAGGATTGCTTGAGGACAGAATGAGAACAACCTGAGCAACATGGTGAGAACTTGTCTCTATTTAAAAAAATAAAAGAAAAGAGAAATAAATAGAACATTGGCCAGTGGCCTAAGAATAGATTTGAAAAATATAATAAATAACCCAGAAATTAACTATGTAAAAATTTTAAATTAGATAAAGGTAGTAGCACAAATCAAAAAGGGGGAGAAAGTTATGGGATAGATAGTGTCGCTGTAACTGGCTAGACAAAAATATGATTATCCAGATCTAATTTTTCTGGTAGTGAATGGGTATATTAAAACTAGGGAGCTTTTAGAACCAAATAAATAAATATTAACTTAAACATTCAATAATAGAGAATTGTTTATGTAAACTATGGCTTATTTATGAGATGAAGTTAAAAACTGCCGTTAAAAATTATAGTTACAAAAATTATTTGACAATAAAAAAGCATAATATAGTGTTAAGAGAATAGACTGTAGCAACATTGATGTGCCTATATTACTTAAGATTTAACTCAAATATGTGTAAAGAAAGTCCTAAATAACAGAGGCTTAAAGTAGATAGAACCTTGTTGCTCTGTTAAATGGAAGTCCACTTGGAGTCCAGGACTGGGATGGTGACAAAGCATGGACATTCATCTTGTTGTTCCACTCTGCATGGACTCCACCTCAAAGCTGAAGACTTCTGTGTTTCAGGTAGTAGGATGAAGGAATAAAGACAAAGTGTCCATGTGCAGTCTCTGAAGGATGATTCCCATATGCTGCCACATGACCCTTTTGCTTAGATCCCTCTGACCTGAACTCAGCCAAGTGGCCACTCATCACTGCAAGCTGCAGAAAGCATTCTCTAACCTGGATGGTCATGTGTGCAGGCAAAAGTCAGGGGCTCCATCACCAGAGAAGAAGAAAGTAGGGATTCGAGGGGACAGCCAAAATCTCTGTTACAACATCATTTTACAACTATGTAAAAAAGTGAAGAGGCAAAAGAAAGGAAGGAAATAAGCCAATGGGAGAGATTATATCATTGGAAGGAAAGACACCCAATTTTTGTTTCTTTGTTTGCTGTTTTTAAAGTCCCATCCTTGGTTGTGCAACCAAAAGGAGCTCCCTTTCCCCGACCTCTTCTCTTCACATTGTCCTCACTTCCCTAGCTCCTGTCTTTTGAGTTACCCTCTCAAAGTACCCAAACCTTCTATGCCTTCTCTCCTTTTTTTTTTCTTTCCATTTCTTTCTTTCTTTCTTTTTTTTTTTTGAACCAAAGTTTCACTTTGTCACCCAAGCCGAAGAGCAGTGGCACAATCACAGTTTACTGCAGCCTCAACTTCCTGAGCTCAGGCAATCTTCTTGCCTCAGCTTCCTGGGTAGCTGCAACTGCAGGCAAGCACCACCATTCCTGGCTAACTTTTTTTTTTTTGGTAGAGACAAGGTCTCACTATGTTGCCCAGGATGGTCTAAAACCCTGGACTCAAGTGTGCTTCCTATCTTAGCCTCGCAAAGTGCTGGGATTACAGGCATGAAGCACTACACTCAGCCCCTTCTCTTCTCTTTACAGCTCTGCTTGGTTTAGGGTTCTATATGTATGTAGGTGCACACCGACAAAAAGAGACGTACAGAGTAATCACTGGACAAGGCAATGATATTTTGTTAGCTCAGCTTACAGACAGTCTTTTCCTCAGAAATAAACTTTATAAGGAATAGAATTAGACCAGTTAATCATACCCAACTTGCCCACAAACTTAATTTGAAGAAAGCTGCCCCATCCCTAACCTTGGAGCTGAGGGAGCAGCCTCAGCCCTTTGCTCCAAGACACAGCTGCTTGGATCAGAGACAAGTACCAAGTCCATGAATAGCCTGGAGAGAATAGTATAGAATAGTGTAGCCTAAGGAGGGATAATGAAGGTGAGCTTGGCCAGTTAAGAACAGGGGTCTCCAACCCCTGGGACACAGACTAGTACCAGTCCATGGCCTATTAGGGACCGAGCTGCAGGAGGTGAGTGACAGGCAAGTGAGCAAAACTTCATCTGTATTTACAACTGCTCCCCATTTGCTTGCATTACTGCCTGAATTCCATCTTCTGTCAGATCAGTGGCGGCATTAGATGCCCATAGAAGTACAAACACTTTTGTGAAGTGCACATGCAAGAGATCCAGGTTGCACGCTTCTTATGAGAATCTAATGCCTGATGATCTGAGGTGGAGCTGAGGTGGTGATGTTAGATCTGTAGAGCAGTTGCAAATGCAGATTAACATTAACAGTGAGGTTTGACTGTACAGAGACCATTAAATCAATTGCTTGCAGATTCATATAAAAATCCTGTCAATGAGTGGCAAGTGAGTTTATGCACTTCAATTGTACAGCTGCATTTGGTGGCAGGCTTTAAGTCAGAATCCAACACTTATTTTAGTCCACATGTGGCCTGCACATTATTTTATTTATCACTTCTGTCTGTACCTTTTTTTAATGGTGGCTTGTATAATTATTTCATTATATATTACAATGTGTGTAGTGATAATAGAAATAAAGTGTACAATAAATGCTATGCATTTGAACCATCTCAAAACTATCCCAACCCCCCCAGTCCATAGAAAAATTGTCTTCCATGAAACTGGACCCTGATGCCAAAAAGGTTGGGGACTGCTGAATTAGAAGACATATGCTGAAGGCAAGGAGAGAGCTGAGTGAGAAGAGTTGTAAGACCCAATAAAGATGTATCAATAGAGAGAGAGAGAGGGATTGGTTGGTCATATTATTTCTTTTTTTTGAGTTGGAGTCTCACTCTGTCACCCAGACTGGAGTGCAGTGGCCGCTCCCGGCCACCGCAGCCTCGACCTGCTGGGCTCCGGCGATCCGTCTGCCTCAGCCTTCCAAGTAGCCGGAATTACAGGCGCGCGCTACCATGCCCGGCTAATTTTTGATTTATTGTAGAGATGAGGTCTTGCCAAGTTGCCCAGGCGGGTCTCAAACCCGTGGGCTCAGGCAATCCACTCACCTCAGCCTCCCAAAGCGCTGGGATTACAGGCTGAGCCACCGAGCCTGGCTGGTCATATTATTTCTACATGGGTATTTTTTTCCCCACCATTTCTCAGGAACTTTATGTTTTTCAGAATGCTCAATCCCTTAAAAAACCATTGAGAAATCAGGAAAATAGGGAAAATATTAAAGTTCTCCTGTGAAAATTGAGGCTAACAATCAGCATAGAAACATTACTGCATCCATGGAAGCCACTGATGTCAAGAACAGGAAATGCTGGCATATGGAGTCGAGGTTAAGGTTGACATTTCTGGGAACAGGCCAAGGTCATGAAGAAAAGAAGTGGTTGGCCAGGAGCAGTGGCTCAAGCATTTGGGAGGCTGACGTGAGGGGACTGCTTGAGTTCATGGGTTCGTGAACAGCCTGGGCAACTTGGTGAGACCTCATCTATACAATAAATAAAAAAACTAGCCAGATGTGGTAGGACATGTGCCTGTAGTTCCAGCTACTTGGAAGGCTGAGGCAGAAGGATTTTCTGAGCCCAGCAGGTCGACCCTAGGGTGACTGTGAACATGCCACTGCACTCCATCCTGGGTGACGGAGTGAGACTCCAACTTAAAAAAAAAAAGAAAAGAAAAGAAGTGGTCACAATCTAATCAACCAGTCTTATAACTGTGGCCATGCTACAAGTGTGTTTTCATGACCCCATCTTTTGTTAATGGTGAGTTATTCTTGCAAATAAAAAAATTAGTAAGTTCATATGCATAGTATACAAATCTTATGAATGGAGTTCGAAGAAATAAGTTTTGGAAGCAAAACAAGTTCTTAAATTGGCAATTCTATAAAGTGCTATAAATCTTGCTAAGAGATTTGAATGTTCAATTACTTGAGTACTATATAATAATGTTTGCTGGTTGTTTTCAATGTTTGACTATTTATCATAGGCACAGATCTTTGAAAATATTATAACAGAAAAAGCACAGAGAAAAAGATGCGACTATTCCTATTAAAAATCAGAAAAAGATTCCAAAACAGAATTATCAAGAGTGATAACGATTTCAACAGCTAAGCCCAAATCAGGTCAAACATACAAAATATTGTTACCATTAAACAAAGAAATGAACTTATATGAGCCCACGTGTACCCAGTGCTCAGGTTGAGGATATTGTTAGACACACTTTTTCGTTTTTTGAGTGGGAGTCTCACTCTGTTGCCCAGGTTGGATTGCAGTAGCACGATCAGCTACCATAACCTCATTGACCTGCTGGGCTTAGGTGTAGTTCCACCTCAGCTGGGACTACAGGTGTGAGCCACCATGCCTGGCTAATTTTTAAAATTTTTTGTGTGTGTATGTGGAGGTGAGGTCTTGCCATATTGTCCAGGCTGGTCTCAAACTCCTGGACTCAGGCAATCCTCTCATCTCAGCCTCCAAAGTGCTAGGATTACAGGCATGAACCACCACGCCCAGCTGCTTATGAACATACTCTTAACAATTTGACCACCATCAATGCAAAATATATAAAATTGTCTATGTTGAACAGGACAATTTATTCTAGGTGTGTTTTAAAGTTTTACTTTAATGATGATAAAGATTATTTTTGCATAATATTGAAATAACATATGATAGTATATTAGAATAATCATAATAATAAACCACAATTTATTATGATATCATTTTAATAGAAAACCTCTGAAAATTTTAGTGTAATCCTATCACAGAAAAATGATTCACTGCTTATTTTTATGATAACATTGTTTAATACATAAAGTATTATCAAAAATATATGTAACTTATGATTATGAGGATTTCTGCAAATTTTCAAGAATTCTATTTTCTTGTTTCTCTGTCCTGGAGCTGAATATCTGCTGGGAATTTAGCAGGTCATGGAAAGAACCATAGGAAGAATGATGGAGAGAAGTGAGCCACCACCAAGGTAGGAGGTGAAGCTACCTCTGCTAAGTGGAGCAGTGAATCTTGCCTTATACCTGGAGTTGTCCCGTGAACTCGTTTCCAGGTCTCTTTATTGTGTCCTTGATGTTACTCTGCCACGCAGTTCTTATTCTTTCTGTGTGAATCCTGCTCTTTTTATTGTCACATTTTATTATCCTGTAAATTGCTGGAGGTAATCTGAGTGTGTCAAAAGACCCTAACATGCACAGAAATTTAGAATTAAAGGATCAATCAAGGCATGATTGAAGAGCGACAGCATTTATTTTCAAGTAGGACTAGTTGATGAACAAGCAATGATTTTGTTTCCCTTCCTGATTAAATAGCTTTATTTACATTGAGATACAGTTTAATCCTAGGCTCTACTATCTCAGAAGCCTGCACTACCTCAGAAGCCTGTTTCTGGTCTCTCTAATGTCAGAATTATTAAACAGGATAATAAGCCATGTTGATTACCCAGTTAGTTCTATAAACTGTAAAATATCTACAATACTATATAGTAGTACAATACAAAGTTATTTTTTTAGTCTGTAGTTATTATCACAAGGAATGCTATCACTTCCAAATTAGAAATAACAGTGGTGCAGATGTGTGTTCAGCAAGTATTTAGCAGCTTCACCGAGTGTGTTTCTCCTATTCTAACTCATTCAATTGTGCTACTAATTGTGTTATCACTTATCTCTCCGTAGCGTGAATCTAGTTATTTTTTTGCTCATTTTTTTCTGTTCCTTGCTTTTTTGAGGTTCAGCCAAAATAAATTTTGTGTCAGAGATGAAAGTGCTGCAAAATGAAAATGATGTATGGATTTATTTTCACATCTATTTATAATTACTTTTCTTCTTTTATTGAAAGGATAATGTGACTTCATTTAAATCATCTGTATATTCACTATCTTAACATGACCAGTTTCAATTAGGATGATTAGACCCTATATGTCCACATAATTTATACATATACCAGCCTCGGACAGCTTTATCATATTTTGATATTTCACTTTCATCACATATGATTACTATTCTTTATTGTTAGGCTGTTTATTGTTGGGATGAAAAATTCCTCATAAATTATTTATAAGGTATCAGTAAAATTTTTCTGTAAAGGGCTGGATAGTAAATATTTTAGGTTTTACAGATCATCACAGTTATTCAACTCTGCCTTTGCAGCATAAATTATGTGGACATATAGGGTCTAATCATCCTAATTGACACAGCCGTAGACAATATAAAAATAAATTGAGGCAGGTGTGTTCCAATGCAACTTTATTTATGGACACTGAAATTAAAAATTTCCTTTAATTTTTGTATGACACAGAATGTTATTCCTCTTTAATTTTTCAACTGTTAAAAAATGTAAAAGCTACATTTGTGGGTCATACAAAAACAGGTGGTAGGCTGGATTTGATCAGTGGGCCATAGTTTGCAATCCATATACTATGCTAGATTTATCTGTACTGTAAATATTTTCAGTATGATGCTTCTCTCCATTTTTACTGGTAAAGAATGAACATCACAGTGTCAGTAGTAGCCATAATCTAGTTTCACAGGTAAACTTCTGACAGCTTTGAGTTAATCTATTTATATATTCCAATACTGAGTACTAGAATGACAGGGAGATAATAACTAGCTTTCATTTGAGTCAAAGTGGTTTAGTTAATCATATATAAAAATAAAATTGGATTAATAATGCTTCCTTCTCATCCTCAAAAGAGATTTGAAAGAAGTAATTAGTGATTTTTTTACATAATATAAGAAGTAAAATTACTATATAAATATGGAATTAAATAAGGCATGTAGACCTGGCTTTCATCAAACCCAATTATAAACATCTAGATTTACACAAAGGAGGCTGCAAGGTGATTGCTGACTTTACCAGACGTGAGGGGTACTTGTTTGTATCCCTTTATTCAGCAAACTCAGTGAGTACACTTAGGATGTAATTTGGTTTGCACATTGCTTTCCCACTATTTATCTATCACATAAAATGAAAAACTGTAAAATGATATAAAAATATCTATAAAATTTGAACCCACCCACTCTCTACCATACACACTGAAAAATGCAAATTAAAGTCTAAAAGAATGTATTATCTGTTTTTTAATGCAGAAAGATCAGTGGAGCCCTGGAGACCTCTAACTGTCACCCTACACAGATTTTTCTCCATGCATCAAAGAAGACATCTGGGGCCAGGTGCAGTGGCCCACACCTGTAATCCTAGCACCTTGGGAGACTGAGGTGGATGGATTGCTTAAGCCCAGGAGTTTGAGGCCAACCTGGGTAGCACAGTGAAACCTCACCTTTATAAAAATAAAAATAAATAAATAAGTAAAAATTAGTCAGGTGTGGTGGTATGCACCTGTAGCCCCAGCTACTTGGGATGCTGAGGCAGAAGGATCGCCTGAACCCAGGAGGTCATGGCTGCCATGTGCTGTGATCATTGTGATCATGTCAATGCACTCCAACTTGGTGATAGAAACCTCAACTCAAACAAAGCAAAACAAAACAAAAAACCTCCAAAACAGCAACAAAAAAGACATTTGGCATACAAAAGCAGAGTTTATGTATATATTGCATTTTTATATTTAGAAAATTCCAAAATACTAGAAAATTCTTTTAATCTCATTACTTGCTAAGCCTGCCTCTTGACCAGCCTTTTCTATCCTCCTATCTTGCTTCACTCAAAACCTATCAAGCATGGCTTGAACTACAACCAGGGACTGAACGTCTAGCCATGGGTCTGTTCCCTTTACCTTTAGACACAAGCTTTGCTGCAGCCTCTTGATACCTTATGTGGGTGCTTGCTGGGAACTAGGTGCTTTCTTAGTGATAGTAAAATCGTTGCTCTTGTTTTTAACAAGAGCTGCAAAGTGGAAACTCCTATGTATATCAAATGTGAGTATAAAGCAACCAGCCTAAATTTGGACTGGGTTCCACTGTTCTCATGTGGTGGAAGAGCCAGTAGGTGTGACTTGGTGGGTTTTGGAGAATATCTTAATGGTTTTATTCTGGATGAAAAATCTCCAGCTTCATAAATCTCCTCAATATTCATATTGGAAGCATTTACAATGAGATATTTTATATTTGTTCTTTTCAGTCTGACCCTTTGAATTCTCATTATTTCTGGCTTATAGCTGTAACTAGATGATGCCAACACGAAACTCACCTAGTCTCAAGTGGGATATTAATTTACTTTCTAAAGGGAAATTAGATTTTAAAATTCCAGATTTCCATAATTTTCCACAAAGCAATTTATCTGATAGTAAGACTTACCTTTATTAAAGTCTTTACTAGCAAATCGTTTTACAGATGTGGAAGTACTATGGGAAAATGAAGTAACTCTTCTAGAAGTGGTCAGGAAATCTTGGATTCCTTGAATTTGAATATTTCACCTATCCTCTGAGTTGCTCCCATCTTACACTTTACAAATCACCTTAGACCATTGTTAAGTTCAAAAGAATTTTCTTAAGTTGAGTCAAATCTCTTTGGACATCACAAAACATTTCAAAAACAGTTAGAAATAGTACAGTTTTTTTCCTCTTAAAATTTCCACACTCAGTTTCCATTTTTTAAACCTTAAAACAAAATAGCCTTTTAAGTTTCCATAACTGAAATGTAGCTTTTTTGAGCCAGTCTTACTCTGTTGCTCAGGTTGGAGTGCCGTGGCATGATCACAGTTCACCTGCAGCCTTGACCTCCTGGGTTCAGGAGATCCTCCCGCCTCAGCCTCCTGAGACTACAGACACATGCCACCACCCACACACTTTTGATTATTTTTTTGTAGAGACGAGGGCTTGCTATGTTGCCCAGGCTGGTCTTAAACTCCTGAGCTCAAGCATTTCTCCTACCTTGGCCTCCCAAAGTGCTGGGATTACAGACATGAACCACCGTGCCTGCCCTTGTCTTCTACTTAAAATGACATTTTGGCGGAAGGATCGCCGGAGCCCAGCAGGTCGACACTGGGGTGGCCATAAGTGTTACCACTACACTCCAGCCTGGGCGACAGAGTGAGACTCCAACTCAAAAAAAAAAAAAAGAAAAAAAGAAA
Source organism: Carlito syrichta (assembly GCF_000164805.1). NCBI lineage: Eukaryota > Metazoa > Chordata > Mammalia > Primates > Tarsiidae > Carlito > Carlito syrichta. The sequence goes on along the minus strand of NW_007249734.1, from coordinate 474,829 downwards.
AGGAAAAAAAGAACTGACATTTCAGATGGGTTTTGGAAAGGCTCACTCTTCAACTATTCAAAAGGACTCACCAGATAAAGTAACTTCTACAGAGTGAGCTTCAGAAATAGATATAAAAGTCAGTTCTTACATTCAAGGCTTAGAACATTGAATCACACAATTTCTGTAAAACATATAGAACATGATGTATGTAGTAATATTATTTCCTTTAAGCAAATACTTTTGTGTGTTTCTATCATGTCCCTAGGGTCTCCATTTTTAATTTGTAAGTTAGCACTAGTATTAACATCCTACATAGATCTCCAGATGCATAAAATTATTAGATATTGAGACTTACTAGGTCAAGGGTCAGAGAAGATAATACAGTAGATAACTAGTTTCAAAAATTCTTTGGGAAGAAAGAAAACTATTGTCATGTAGAAATGATGAAAAACATGGAGATAACCAACATATCCTAGAACATGAAGGTACTTGTTAATTAGAAGACTAAACCAAGGAAAGGCAGGCTATGACCTCTGCAAGAACTTGAATTGAGTGCTAATTACAACGTAGTTTTCTAAAAAATAGACCAGACAGCTACTATCCTATTCATTCTTTCCATAAGTACAGATTTTTTGATCATCTACTATGAGCAAGGCATCATGTTATTTTTTGGAAATTCAGTCAGACTCTTGCCCTCTGTGACTTCATAATCTAGTGGGAGAGGCTCTACTCTGTGAGAGCTAAGCATCTTCTACCATTTGTAATGAAAACCCCTCACTGCCCGATTCAAAATTTCAAAGGATTTCTTCAATACATTAGTGAAAATATTGAATATTCATAGAAATGACTTTGGATGTGGTATGAAATGGTTTACCTTTCAGGTATCAGTGGTGAAGAGAAAGATGCTTTATTGGATTCAGATGTCAGGGAATTGTCTCTGGGATGAGAAAAGCATTCAGACATATTGAGGTGAGTTAGAGGAAGAGAAATGTGTTTTGTCAGAGAGTAAAAATATTGATTCCTGGATTATATTTCTGGATCCATCACTAAAGCATTCTTCTTATGGTGCTTCAATTTTGTCACCTATAAAATAAGATGATTTCATTAAATCTCTGAATTTTTTTCTGGAATATAATCCAATAGATTTCAGGGACTTAAAAATGAGAAGTTGATTTATTCCTTATAGACCAGGACTAATATAAATTGAACAACTGTAGGTTCTATGACTGAAATGACCAAGAAACCATGAAAAAGAAAGAAAGGAAATCACAGAAAAGAAAAACATTTGTTCCCAAGGACTGGGAGCCAGCAGAAACATTAATAACAATTCATAACAACTTGGCTGCAGCATGCTTGAACTGAGTTTGTAGAACATGCATCTTAATAAAATAAAACTCTTTGGACCACATAGCCCCTTCCTGCCTCAACCTTATTTCTTTGCCTCAGATTCACAGCAAATGTACTAAAAAGACATGCCCTTACCTGCTAGCTTCTTAATCTCACTGACCTTGGGTTTTTGACCTTTTACTCCACTAAAATGGTTCTTTTAAAGTTACCAGTGCTCTCCATGTTGCCAAATCCAGGCGTTACTTCTCTGTCCTCTTCTACCAGCAGGACTGACACACGCAACAACTCTCTCCTTTCTTTTCTTGTTCTCTTGAGTCCAGCTCTCCTAATTTCTGCCTACCTCACTGATAACTCTTTGCAGTTCTCGTCTATAGTTCCTCCTCCTCTGACCTCTAATATTGAAGTGTAATGAAATCCAGTCTTCTGCCTACCTATACCACTCTCTGTCTCTTGATCTCATTTGTCCCATGACTTTAAAAAGCACTGTATGCTGATAACTCTCCAAACACCTCACCCCCCTCAAGTTCCAAATGTGTAGTGTTCATTGTACACTTGCTGTCTTCCCTTGGATGTCAAGTGTATCGAACTCAACATATCTGAAGAAAATGCTGGAAACAATTCTCCACTATCAACACTAGGAATACTGTTTCTTACTTAGAGTTCCTATGTTAGAAATAACTTAGATGGACTGAATGTCAGAAAAGCCAAGAACAGGTAAACCAGCCACTTAACCTAGTTGCATCACCAGTTAGGAGCACAGCCAGAGGTATAACCCAGATCATTTGACTCAGTTCAAGCTTGAAGATATACTCCACACTTTGGGAGACCAAGGTGAGAGGATTGTGTGGGCCCACGGGTTCAAGACCAACCTGGGCAAATTGGTGAGACCTTATCTCTATAATAAATCAAAAAATTAACTGGATGTGGTGGCACAGGCCTGTAGTTTCAGTTACTTGGAAGGATGAGGTGAACGGATTGCCTGAGCTCAGCAGGTCGAGGCTGCGGTGGCCGTGAGCATGCCACTGCACTCCAATTAGGCGACAGAGTGACTCCAAGACTCCAACTAAAAAAAAAAAAAAAAATTATACTCCATACTGGTCAGGTGTGGTCATTCACACCTGTAATCCCAGCACTTTGGGACCAGCCTAGGCAACATAGTGAAACCTTGTCTCTACAAAAAAAAATAAAAAAATTACTGGGGTGTGACAGTGTGAATCTGTAGTCCCAGCTACCTCGGAGGCTGAGGTGGAAGGATTGCCTGAGCCTAGGACGTCAAGGCTGTGGTGAACCGTGATCATGCCACTGTACTCCAGCCTGGGTGACAGAGTGAGATTCTGCCCCCCCAACACATATCACTCTCTCTCTCTCTATATATATATGTATGTACATACACACCATACTTTTTTTGATATTTTTGAGTAAGATATTTTGGCTGTCATTGGACTCTGAAGCACATTTTGAAGACAATTGTTATAAATAAATATGAATTCTATCTAATCATCCCTGCTGCTATTTGCTTCTAGGCTGCTGGAGAAACTTGTATAGTGATATAAGTTGATGTCACTACAATTTGTGTCTTCCAGTCTCAACTGGGTTCTCAAAGCCCTCCAAAATCTTTTTACTTATTTTTTGTTGCCTCTCTTTTTCATTCTGTACCACAGCTGTCCCAAGCTTTCATAACTCAACCCATGTATATTTATTCAGTGAGTTTACCTTCTACTTCTCATGGAAACAGAAATGATCTGGCAAAAAGTTTCTCAACTTCCCACAATTTCATCTCTAGCTTCCCTTCCCTTAACTTGCTTTGATACTTCCTTTTTCTATACTCTCAATTTGAGTCTGCTATAAATTCGGTTTTCTTTTTTTTCTCTTTTTTAGTCAGGGTCTTATTCTGTCACTAAGGCTGTAGTGTAGTGGCATGATCACAGCTCACCACAGCCTTGACCTTCTGACTTCAGGTGATTCTTCTGCCTCAGACTCATAAGTAGCTGGGACTACAGGAGCACACCACCAAGCCTGGCTAATTTTTTAATTTTTATTGTAAAAATGAGGTCTTGCCAAGTTGCCCAGGCTGTTCTTGAACCCATGGGCTCAGGCAATCCTCTCACCTCAGCCTCTCAAAGTGCTGGGATTACAGGCTTGAGCTATAGCGTCCAACCAAGATTCAAACTCTTGAATGAAAAAACAATATAAGTCCAATGTTTAAACAAATATCTAGTGTTCAAGCTCCTTTTACATTTTATCTTTTGATTTATGCTGATTCCAAGTAGAGCTTTTCTCCACAACTCCACAATCAGGATATTTTTCTTCTCTTTCTAATTTCGTTTCTTTTCTAAAATCATTCTGAGATGAACTGTACTAGGAAAGAAAGAAAAGACAAACTTAAATGACTAGTCACATAATTAAATGAGAGGTTTATCTTCTATCTCTTCTCTTCTTCCAGTTGATTAACATCTATGCATTTATGAAGAGTTCAGTGTGCTTTGCAAAACAAGAGTGCCACATTTAAGCTTAATCTATTTATTTCACAGCTAGACAAATAAAAGTGTTTAGGGAATAGATATCTCTTACTATATTTTCTAGTTTAATTTATGCACCTAAACTGGCTATTTTCTCCAGAGGAAGAGATTATAAAAGTGTGTGCACATTATGTCATACATGATGAAATGAAGTTTCAAATCATCTCTGGGGAAAATTTGTTCTATCCATTCTGTCTTCAGGTGTAGTAAAATTAACTCAGTGCTTTTCATTCATTTGTGCCTTCTTCCTTAAAGAAACTCATGAATCAGAATAGGAAGAAGTTCTTTCTTCTTCAAGGAGGAAGGCAAAAATCCAACTTCTGAGAAGTTACAGTCTTGTGGAAAGAGTAGAATCTTAGCCTGTTTAACCAAAGCATCAGGAAGCATGGAATTGAGGTCTCCCCAAATTACTTTATTTGTTCTCATAATACCAGCACACTGTAGTTAATCATTTAGAAAAAAATATTAAAAAATTTGATTAGATAAAATATTTATTGAATGCTTCCCTTAGTATGTACAAGGTAGTATAGTAAATGCTCGGTGGCTCAGCCTGTAATACCGCGCTTTGGTAGGCCGAGGTGAGCGGATTACCTGAGCCCGCCGGATCGAGACTCGCCTGGGCAATTTGGCGGTATCCCATCTCTACAATAAATCAAAAACAAGCCGGGTGTGGTAGCGCGCGCCTGTAGTTCCAGCTACTTGGAAGGCAGAGGCGGAAGGATCGCTGGAGCCCAGCAGGTCGAGGCTGCGGTGGCCGGGAGGGGCCACTGCACTCCAATCTGGGCGACAGCGTGAGACCAACTCAAAAAAAAAAAAAAAAAGTAAATGAGAAGTAGGATAGACCACATGGCTGACTTAGCTATCAATGAAGTCACAGGCTAGTAGAGGATTTAGGCAATTTTATAAATCTGTCTGTCTATCAAAAATATAATAAGTAAACAAAATATGTCTAGAGATATAAGGTCAAAGAATAATCTTTTAAAAAATTTTTTTAATTTTAAAGATGTGGGGTACAATTCAGGGTTAGTTATACAAATGTTCATTATGCAGCTACCTTTATTGATGAGGTATGCCTCCCCCAGCAGATTTCCACTACTGTCAATCCCATCTTCCCTGCCTGCCTGCCCCCCCCCCCCAGCAGTTTCCTGCTACGACCAATCCTTTTCATATAATATTACAATAATTGTTCAAGGTCTTCTTATGAGTGAGAACATGTGATACTTAGTTCTTTGTTTCTGTGATAGATCACTCAGTATTATAGTGTTATATCTATTATTATAGAATGATCTTGCTCAAGACGATTTGTCTGGTAAATGGCAGAGGCAGGCTTTGATTCCAAGTTTTCTGATTTCAAAGGTACTTCTTTATAACTCAGAAAATACCCATTAGCCATCTATGTACAGAAAAGAACCTATTAAGTGGTAGTGGGGAGACAGAAGTTGGAGTGTGTAGGAGAGATACAACAGAACTAAAAGGCAATGATCTAGCTACATTATATACTAGCAACAATAGTTAGAGAACAATTCTAATTTATAAGCAAGAGAATGGTGGTGGGTTATATACATACAGTATTATTTTTTCTCCAAGGTGTATATTTTTCTTTATTCTATATTTCTGAATTCAAGCTTCATATTACAATTAATATTTACATTTAATGTGTAATCAACAACATCTTAACTGAAAAAATATTGGTTCTGCTGCCCACTTACCAAATGTAATCTGGGATTTCTGAATCTCGTCTTAGCTTGTTTATCTACAAAATGGGAGTGATAATACCTCATGGAGTTTGTGAAGATGAAATGAGATGATGTATATAAATCATTTATCAGTGCCTGGCACACAATAAGTCCATAGCTAAACGTAATTATAATTTTTTTGTTGTTGATGTTCACTACTTCAGAGGCTGAACATCATGCATAACTTTAGTTTGTGTCAGAATACTATCATCACACACAAAACATGACTATATTCCGGAGACAAGCCTATTTCTTTTTTTCTTTTTCATTTGTTTTTCTTTGAGTTGGGGGTCTCACTTTGTTGTCCCAACATGGTCTCACTTTGTGGCACAATCATGGTTCACTGACATCTTGACCTGCTGAGCTGGGGCAATCCTTCTACCTCAGCCTCCTGAGTAACTGGAACTACAGGTGTACACCACCACGCCTGGCTAAGTTTTTGATTTTTTTTTGTAGAGACAAGGTCTCACCATGTTACCTAGGCTTCAAACCTACTTCTTGAAGAAAAGGAATTTTTAAATTTTGTTTTGTTTTGTTTTGCTTTTTGAGTCAGAGTCTCACTCTGTTGTCCAGGCTGGGGTGCAGTGGCACGCTCACAGCCACTGCAGCATCGACCTGCTGGGCTCAAGCCATCCTTCGGCCTCAGCCTTCCAAGTAGCTGGAACTACAGGTGCATGCCACCATGCTCAGCTAATTTTTCTTGATTTATTGTAGAGACGAGGTCTTGCCAAGTTGCCTGGGCTGGTTTTGAACCTGTGGGCCTCTTGGCCTCCCAAGGAGCTGGGACTACAGGCTTTAGCCACTGTGCCTAGCAGAAAAGAAATTTTGATAGGGCTTAAAAAGTTGAGGCAAATGGGAGGGGGTGCTAAATATTGAAAACTTTCTTTGGGAATGTGACCTCTAAGGCAAGAACCGTTTCTCTGAAAGCATGCAGATGCATCCTAAGGATATGTCAATTTTCTATTCTGTTGAAGGATGAGCAAATTGTGTTCTTATCAGTGAAGTCAATAATGACAATAATACACTGACTGTTATAGAAGGAAGCCAGAAGAATGTAGAAAGTAGAGGGCTAAAAAAAAAAAAAAGAAAAAGAAAAGAAAAAAAAAGAAAGTGGAAGGCTACACATAGTATTTGCTAAGGTTACCTAGCAACAGGGTGGGGTTTTTTGTGTTAGAAAAATGGCAAAATGGAATTGTAAGAATAGGATACAACACTGAGCTCAGGACAGTTAAAATGCAAGACTATTTTCCATGAGCTCATAATTATATTCATAGTTGTATCAAAATATAATGGTGTTTTGTGGCACATGCTTCTGAGGATTGATTACATAAATAGGTTTGTGTGTGTGTTGTATATTTGTGAGCTATAATTTTATAGTCAAGTCTATAGGAATAAGAAATAATCCACATATAAAGAATTCAGGTAGTATGGAAAAAAATTGTAAGTACCACTCCCAACTGGAATGTGTGAGACAAAGAATTAAACTCAAGGAGGCATTCTATATGAACCAGATGTGAGTTGGCTAACGATATGACTTTTCCAAGTAATATTTACATTTTAAGGAGGCGGCTCCTGGAAATAAGTTCTTCTAAGTTGTAAGGTACAGAGGTAGACATTTCAGCACCTGCAAGGCGGATATTTTTGAAGTAGAGAATCTTTGTAGCAGCTGAGCAGCACACAGACAGTCTGTTCTGTTCAAGGTCAGTGTGCTCAGATGAAAAAATGCTCTCCTTTAGAAGAGGCAAATACAGTCTGCAGTCACAGCTACAGAACAGCATACATTATCTGTCAATCCAAACCAATGTGATGAAAATTATTCAAACCCATTAATTAAAAACATTCACATAAATAATGCATTTGCCACCCAACTTTGTTCTGTTTTCCTGGTTAGGTTCATAATCAAGGGAGTTAACATTCTTTAGAATGCAAATATTCATCTTTTTAATCTTTAAAGACCTTGCTAAATAGACAATAAATAAAGTTCTACCAGGTGTAGCTCATGAAAGCTTTCAGAAGGGAAGCATTTGCCAGATGAATTTACTATGAATCAAAAGGAGATCAGAAAGGAAATGCCTCCCATATCTTCATGGAGTACTCCAGGATGTTTGAAAGTGCCATGCAGATAGGCATTGCTTGCACACTGGGGAAGTAGAAAAAAGCAAATGCATGAATCCTTCAGGAAGGAAGGAAGGCACTCTGAAGCCCCAGGGTCTCCTGATCCTTAGAACCTCACCTTCATTATCCTTCAGTCCTTTCTTCACTGTGTTAAAACAAATACAACTGATTCTTTAGTTCCTGTCTAGAAGGGCACTAGTCACACACCCTTTTCAGTCAGCAGGGATAAACATCTTGCCTGGTCTTCCCAAGCAGACCTCCCGGCACATCTGGAAAATATTGTTGGCCGTCTAAAGCGTCTCTCCAACTGTGTGTTGCTGGCAGGAATTCCTGCTACTCAGACTTTTGGTATTTAATGGGAGAGTCCCACACTGGTGCAAGGTTGCCCAGAGTGAACCCTAAAAATCCTTTTGAGCTTCACAGCTGGGCTCTCTTTTTAGGCTGCACAGCTGGCATTGTATTTGGGCAGAGTGCCTTAGCTTCTGACTGTGGGGAGGCCAGAGGCCAACTCCTCTGCTGTCTCAAGACCTCCAAGTTCTTGCAGTATCTAGCTTCTGCTTTCTTGAGAATTCTTTAGTTGGTCGATTCTTCAGAGCTTTCAAATTGCTATCAATTAATTAATGTTCAGTCCTAAGTGTGGTAGGTTTACTAAAAATACTCTAGACTAAATGAGTATTACCTAATTCTGAGAAAATGGCATTGCTAAATTTAAAATAATTTTATTATGTAGCAGTCATGAAAAGAGATTTAAAATTGGATTTTCTTGAGCAGTTAACAGAAATTTTAGTGGACTTAAACTCACACCTAAAACTCTTCTGATGTAAAAGTTCTGTGAGATAATACGATTTTTATAAAGAACATTAAAGTTGTCTTCGAAGCCTCCTCTCTACCTCCCTCATAAGGCTTGGCTCCATTTCCACATCAGACTTTAACCGTGACATATCTTGACACCTTTGGTAGTTCAAGTAATTTAGGCCTAGAGGTCAGCACTTGGAATTTCCCTTGTTCAATAGGTGGAGGAAACCTGTCTCTTCTCTTCTTTTGGACATGAAAGGTGGTCTCAGCCGGACTCGGTGGCTCAGCCTGTAATCCCGTACCTTCGGGAGGCTGAGGTGAGTGGATTGCCTGAGCCCGCGGGTTCGAGACCCGCCTGGGCAGCGAGACCTCATCTCTACAATAAATCAAAAAATCAGCCGGGCGTGGTAGCGCGCGCCTGTAATTCCGGATACTCGGAAGGCTGAGGCGGAAGGATCGCCGGAGCCCAGCAGGTCTCGGGTGATGTGACTGTCGCTTTGTAAAGCCAACTTGAGGGCAAAGCTGATGTCTGAGGCGAGGCAGATTCAAACAACTGTGTCTCAAAGGGGCTGGACCCTGATTGAATTTCACCTCAACTCCCAAACACATGTTTGGACTTTTTCATCTTCTGAGTGAAAAATTTTAATTTATTGTTTAATCCAATTTGGGCTGCTTTTAAAAATTATTTGCATACAAAATAATTCCAATGCATAAATTAAGGTACAAACTGAGTATTCACAAACTTCTGAGGCAACTTCTTCTTTTAGTACCATAATTCAAGTCACTCATTCCAGAAGACTGCTAGGAGTACCATGTGTTTTCCAAGACCTCTGGGATTCTGTTGGTGTTCTTGTCTTCTCTCTTGTGGCTAGGGTCACTCGAAAATCCAAGTTCTCATTCTCCTTTCCTATTTATTTCCAGAATGAACTCAGAAGAATCTGGGATGGCTATAACTCCAACCAGAAGGTTCCAAATCAGTTATTATAACAATCTCTACAGCTGAGGAAGATGGCCGTATATGGGCAGTGGTTTAACACCACACTGCCTCAATACTCACCTTCTGCAGCCTCATCACCCCCAAATACCACTCCAGTGTCTAGTTTTGGCCCTTATCTTACATCACTAGAAACTTATTAAAATACTTTCCCAAAGAAATAGACAACTTTACCCCAAAGAAATTGTAGTCATCCTCATTAATGCAGAAGACACTTTAGTTTTCCATGCTATTACGTATGTAGATACTAGACAAGAAAACTGTGATTGTGGCTGAACTTTTTCCTAGGTCTAAAATTGCTTTGTGCCTTTTAAATAACAATAAATAAAATTTGGGAAAATTAGTAGAGATTATGAACTTGTTGACGAACATTTATAGCACACAGTGCAATGAATACTCTGAAATTTAATAAACATTACTTACTATTTAGGTACAAAGTTGGTAAAACAAATTTCTTATTTCATTGGGGTTCTCTTTTGGATATGAGTTAGGAGATACAATTCTTTCTATACTTTCTATTGCATTATTTTTTCATTAAGAAAGGCTTTGGTTAAATCTCTCTACTTATAAAAAATGCCTTTATCTGATTTATTTTTTGCACTTCATCAGTGAAGGTCTACATCAGTAAACATCAGTGGGGAAGTATTTGATTCTGTAAGATAGTATTATGATTAATATTATGCTTTAATTAAGTTACATTGACATTCATAATAGATCTCTATCTGGCTAATAAGAACTAATATTTTCTTGGATAAAGAGCAATGCAAATTACAGACAGACAGTGATCAACTACTCGGGCTTCGTTTTAGCACTTCAGACGAAAGGGATCATATTCTATGGGGAAATTATAGAACTAATTATGAAGAGTGATGATGCTCTGGAAAAAAATAGATTCTCAACAGAAGGTAATTATAAAAGTTTCTGATAGGCCTACAATTTTTAATATCTAAGACTTTTTCGTGAGTGGGTTTAATTTCTACCTTGCAATTTTCTCTTAAAGAGGCACCATGATGGAGCATTCCAATTACTCAATGTACAACATGCAACATAAAGTGATGGGATCAAATACCATTTCTGTCCATGGTGAAGAGCCTTCAAATAGGTCCACTTTTTTTTTTTTTTTTTAAAGAGGGTATTACTCTGTCATCCAGGCTAGAATGCAGTGGTGTGATCCCAGCTCACTGTAGTCTCAACCTCCTGGGTTCCAGCAATCCTACCACCTAAACCTCCCAACTAGCTGAGGCAACAGGCACTTACCACCATGTTATGTTGTTGGTCTTGAACTCCTAGACTCAAGTGAGTCTTCCACCTCGGCCTCCCAAGGTGTTGGGATTAGAGGCATGAGCCACCATGCTAGCCCAAATAGTTTCACTTCTGAGCATCAACAGAACTCTCAAGTCAACCCAGACCCAACATGAAAAGCATCTTCCTTTGCCTACAACCATTAATTAACCCCAGGCAGTACAGACAGGTGATATCACAGCAGAGCTTGGGGTGTCCAGGCTTATTACCTTGTACTCTCAAACCACCTTGACTAGCACCACACAGAAATACATTCATTCACCAGGTCTTTGCCAACATAGTTTTATGCCTACTAATCTCTACTTCCATTTGATACAGTCACACTGATTTTTTTTTTTTGTTTCTCAAGTATGCCAAACACGATCTTGCCTTGGGGTCTTTTTGTTAGCTGTCTTCTAATTGGAATCTCTTTCTGCAAGGCTTGGAACAAATATCATATTCTCAGGTCTTGGAGCAAATGTCACATTTCAGAGAGCCTTTGCCTGATGACTTGCTCTAAGATTGTTTATTTTTTACACTCACATTCGTAGTATTGTATTTTTTCTTTTTCTGTAACTAACTGAAATAATTTTTGTTTTTTTGTTTGGCTGCTATTTGTCTGTCCCCTCTCTCATGTCCTAGAAGTCAGTTTTTCCAGAGCAGAGCCCTTGTTTGTCTTGTTCTTTCTATAAATCTAACATCTAGAATGTGCTAAAAAATGTTTTTAAATGAATGAATGAAGGAAAACATGATTGATTGAATGCACGAATGAATTTAGAAATAAAATTAAGGCAAGAAAAATTACAAAAAGTACATCTTTAGAAAGGTGGGAGGGGTACTCCATCACCTAGTCTTGAATGATAGAAAAAGCTTTATGAGCTGCTTTTATGGCTGGGGTTTTGAGAACCCCATTTTCCTCCAATGCTACCTTCTTGAGTTACTGACCAGTCACCCTGTAACATTTCAAGGGTAGAGGAGGAGAGATTCACCTCAGCTGGGAATAACCCCATCAGTCAGACTTCTCTTTCCTCTCTATATATTCTGGCACCAGATCTAATGAAGAAACCACTCAACTGTAAATTGATTTGAAGTGGGTGCATGATTGGAAAATACACAAGACTACAGAGGCAGGAAGCCTTATATTTTAGACTTTTTGGAGCATTCTATGGCTTTTTCAATTTCTTGCCCTTGTACCTATTAAAAGAAAAAATACTATTGCATTCTTTTGGGTGTTAACTATGCTCCTCAACGTATACAAGCCTTTTTTAATATTTGGCTAGAATAACCTATTGATTTTTAAGCCAGGAAATAAGAGTACTGTCTTCTTTTACTTTGATTTCCTTAATTTCCTTGAGTCCTAGATGTTCTGGAGCCAATAAAATGATTAGGATGTAAAACCTTTCTTATTCAGACTATTTGCCTCTATTCATAAATACTTTGCATACCCAGAGTCTTATATTAGCAGAAGCAGACACTAAAATATGGAGGAAGGCCTGGAGAAAGCTTACCTGAATATTGGTGGCAGGAATTTTTAAATACGTATGTTTGTATATGGAACCATATTATTTCCTGTCTTATTTCAAAAAGATTTAAAGCACTTGATACTGAAAGGCACAAATAAACCCTCATTCTGCATCAAGCCACCAAAATAAGGATGGCAGAAATATAGAATCACTAAGTCAGGCAATGTGGTTTCTCATGTTCGAATAATTGATTTTATTTATTATTTATTATTATTATTTTTTAGAGTCAGAGTCTCACTCCATCACCAGACTGGAGTGCAATGGTACCCATCTTGGCTTACTGCAGCCTCGACCTCCTGAACTCAACCCATCCTTCCCCCTCAGCCTCCTGAGTAGCTAGGTCTGTAGACACATGCCACCATGCCTGGCTATTTTTAAATTTTTTGTAAAGATGGGGTCTTACCACATTGCCCAGGCTGAAGTGAAGCAGTATGATCCTGGCTCACTGCAGCCTTGACCTCCTGGCTTCAAACGATCCTTCTGCCTCAGCCTCCCAAAGTGCTGGGATCACAGGTGTGAGCCACCATCCCTAGCCCAAGTATTTATTTATCCATTTATTGAATGGTCTAAGTATTGGAAATTCAGTTTCTTGCCCAAGTCATGCTGTTAGACGAAGAACTGGGATTCAAACCCAAGCAGCGTGACTGTAGAATCCACGGGCAAATCTACTTCTTCAAAATTATGTATATGTCAGCCAGATCTCAAAGAAAAGCAGGCAAAGAGGACCCCAAAGCTCTGAGCCTAAGTTAGTGCTTCTCAAAGTTTAATGTGCATGACAAACTACTTAGGAAATCCTGTTAGAATGCACATTCTGATTCAGTAGGTCTGAGAGCGCCAGAAACTCTGCCTTTCATGCAGGCTCCCAGATACTGCTGATGCTCCGGGTCTGTGTGCAACACACTTTGAGGAAGACGGGCGGACGTCGGAAGACTTGTCTTTAGAGTTACTGATGCGCTGCCCTCTTGTGGGCCCTGAAATAACTGCCCTATGTGCTAACATTTTCTTTATCCTTGAACATCTGCCAGCAAGCATTTAATCCTGTCATAAACTTCTTAAATTACTTTTTATATTCACAGATCACTACATATTACTATCATTATTTTAATATACCCATGTACAGTCTCTTCCCTAATTATTTAAACAAAATGTTTAAACAAAATGTTAAACAAAATGTGTAAAAGTCCAGGTAGATGCTCTTCAAAGCTCACCGGGAGATTAATAAGTGCTGGAGAGTGTTAAAGATTCATAGCACTAAACTGGCTTTCACTTCCATAGTATCAGGAGGATTGAAATGGTGCTAAATAGAGACTAACCCCTATGAAAATCAATTTCATTTATTACAGTGAATATGCACCATCTAAATTATCTCTTGAGGAACCTCCTGTAGATAATGTGTTAAGGGTCTTGTTTTTCTTCTGCAGGTTCCTATCACACTTGAGAAGTATATTTTTAGATCTGAGTTAATTAGCATCACCACAGGATTGGTCCAAGGTAAATGTGTGTGTGAGCATAAGTACTCTTACAGCCACTTTTTGCATTATCAGACTTGGGGCTCTGTGAGCTCTGAGATCAGATAGACGGGTTTATTTCTGTGCCAATTCACAATCAATTTTCTGGATGCTACTAGAATTTTCACCTGTAGTCATAAATAAAAGGTCGTTCTCATTCATTTCATTCATTCAATTAGTAGTAATTGAGCCCTAAACTATAAAGCTTTGACTGAGTTTGGTGGCTCACACCTGTAATCCCAGCACTTTCGGAGGCTGAGGAGGAGGATTGCTTGAATCCAGGAGTTCAAGTCCAGCATAGGCAGCATAGTGAGACCTCGTCTCTACAAAAAATAAAAGCATAATGGCTCGTGCCTGTAGTTCCAGCTACTCAGGAGGCTGAGCCCAGGAGGTTGAGGCTGTGGTGAGCCTTGATTTTGTCACTGCACTCCAGCCTAAGAGGCAGAGTGAGACCCTGACTCAAAAAAAAATGTTGTGAAACTTTGAGGAGGATAGTGGACAAATCCTACTTCCCTTCAGATAGATGATTAATAAAATTAATTCTTAAAATCTGTCTCCCTTTACCAGTGAGTAGTTTAGGCTGTACAAACTGAGGCTGGCATGGGTCAAAGAAATTCATGGAGAAACTGAGTTAGCTGTCTGGGAAACAAGCTTTCTTGTAGAACCACAGGAAGACAGCCTCCCTTTCCTCTCAGAAATGAATGAAGTATGATTACTACTAACTACTGTAGGCTACCAAAGCCCTCCTTCACCAGTGAGGGTAACACGGCTTAAGGTGAAGCAGATACTGTAGATCAGGCATGTCCAACCTGTAGCTTGTGGGACACATGTGGGCCAGCACAACTAGCAATGAGACCCCACAAAATCTTTTGACATCATGTGTTTTTTTAGCATTGATTTTCTTCGTGACCCCATGTGTAGTTCCATTTTTGAAGTTCACAGTCATGCCTTATTCATGACATCACTTTTTGGCATCATATACATTTGTGAGCAGTTTTCTTTTTTTGAGTTGGAGTCTTACTCTGTCGCCCAGACTGGAGTGCAGTGGCCGCTCCCGGCCACCGCAGCCTCGACTTGCTGGGCTCCGGCAATCCTTCTGCCTCAGCCTTCCAAGTAGCCAGAATTATAGGTGCGCGCTACCATGCCTGGCTAGTTTTTGATTTATTGTAGAGATGAGGTCTCGTCAAGTTGCCCAGGAGGGTCTTGAGCCCACGGGCTCAGGCAATCCACTCACCTCAGCCTCCCAAAGTGCTGGGATTACAGGCTGAGCCACCGAGCCCGGCTGAGCAATTGTTTTCAATTATGAAGCACATAAAGAGCAAAATTTGAGCAAACACTTCTGTTGAGCACCTTGAGAACTCACTAAGAATTGTGACCACTTCCATCGAACCAGACATCGATAGATTAGTTTTACAAAAACAAGGTCAAATTTCCCACCAGTTTTATATTGTTCTCATTTTTCTAAACTTTATAATAAAAATATGTAAAAAAGAAGTCTTATTATATATACATTAACTATATTATATAACTTATGTGTGGCCCAAGACAATTCCTCTTTACTTGATTCAACCCAGGGAAGCCAAAGATTACTTGATGTGGCCCAGGGAAGCCAAAAGTTTGGACACCCCAGCTGTAGATGGTGGAGCAGAGAGAAGGACTCTAGGTCCTTAATGGCATTGTTGATTGCTGAATCGACCACTCCTCAAGCTTACCCTGTCCATCCTCCTCTGTGAGGTGATTGACTTAATTCTTCTTTAACCCAGTGTAAGTCTTGTTTCCAGAACTTGTAATCAATAGCATTATAAACAGACACCAGGAGGATACAAAAGAAGATTTAAATCCAGCTGAAGGTATCATAACACACATAAGAAAGTTAAACATCAGTGCATTTCAGAATAAGTAAAGAATGGTAGGGTCAGGCCCTGAAACTCACTAAGCACCTAGCATGAGCCAGGCACTATGTCCATGTTTTATATATATATCTTATTTCATATAATTTTCTAACATAGTTGGTAGATATTTTTATGTCCATTTCAGAGCTGAGGAACTTCAGGCTCAGACAGCAGTGTGCCTGTCCTGTTTCACAGTGAGTGGGCAGTAAATGTGATTTTAAATTGTACGCCTTTTCCATAGAGTAGCTGGGAGCAGAAAGCTGGATAAAAGTCAGGGTAGCAGATTGGTTGAATAGTATGAGGGGAGTGGCTTTGTGTTCAGATGGGTCAGACATCTGCTTCTTACTGTAGTATAAGATAAATTATCTAATTTCCCTGAGCTTCAGTTTTCTATTTTATTTTACTTTAATTTTTTTTTTTAAATCAGACTACCAAGGACTATGAGCCTCTGTTTTCTTATCTGAAATATGGGATAATAATACTTACCATGTATGGTTCTTGTCAGGATAGGTAGGATGATATAGTTATAATCAGACCATATTATTGAAATGATGATTGGGAAATGGGAAGAATTTGAGGAGGGTGGTGCTATAACACCAACTCACACATCATTTTATTGGAAGGTTCTCTGTGTTTGGGTATAGCCAATACCCATTTGTAAACTTTCTTAAAATTTTGAAGTGTTGTTGATTCACACGGATTTGCCACCATTACCCATTTTAAAAAGCTTTTCCTGTATATCCTGCCACACTTCATCCTTTTACTTAAAAGTTTACTTTTAATTCACTGACCTTTGGGAAACTTAAATTAGTAAGTTTAAAAACCAAAGTACCCAGACTTTGGTTTTGAAGCAGTAGGTATTTGAAGATCAATAGCTAAATCAAGGCATCCAAAAGCTCAGAACTTCACACATTTGTTCTCTCAGTGCCCTTCTATGACAGGAGGAGCAAAAGTCATCCTTCCATTTAACTGGTGAAAATCCGAAGGCGGAGGCCAGTGGGAACAGAAGAGAATTCTGCAGAACTCTCTGCAGCTCCAGCTCCGGGCTGATGCACTACTTCCCAGCTAATAAATGGGGAATTTTCCATTAATACCATTTTCATGTATGAAATACGATCTTCCTCAAACTCTGAAGTGGACTTTGTGCTTTTGACCCTGCACAAACCTCTTGCCCATTTTCCCAATCCTCCTGAGTTTTCTCACTCTAGAAAGTAAGCTTCTAAGTCTTGGGAAATGGATCTGTTTTCTCAATTGATTGCTGCTGTCCACATTGCATCTGTTACTCCCTTTGGTGACTCAGCACCTTAGAAAAATTGTTCTGGAGAGAGCATCAGGGCAGGCCACATTGCTGTTACAGGAAAGAAAGACATAAAACGCTGCCTACAGGGAAAGTTGAAACACCAAACTTAAACATCGAATGGAAAAAAACAAAAACCAAAAAACAGATGGCGATCCCGTGAGACAAGGTAAAGCAGGGAACAGCGAAAGCTGTCTTAGGTATGAACAGGGCAGGTTCTGAAAAGCTGTGTGTAAATCTCTTGGGCCAAGTGGCCCTGAGTGAGTTGATTACACAGCTGCTGGTGAGACCACACTCCTTTGCTCAGATGCCTGCTGTGTCCTCACTTTTCTAAAGATGAAAATCTGTAAGTAGGGAAGTGTGTGGAAGCATTTAGTGTAGAATTTGAACTTGGACAACTGCAAAGGAACAAAGAAAAAAAATCACTCTGCCTCTCTGACTTGTCCAATTGGACCCCACACAGCTGGCCTATTCCCTAATAGTCCATTTAGGTAGTTTCTATGGTCACAGTGAATCTCGTCAGAGCTGGATGTGTACCTAGGACTTGGTTGCTGTCATTCTTCTTGAAACCAAGTAGTGGAGAAAAATCTTCTGGTTGTCATGCTTTCCTCGTGTCAGCTCCTCTGAAATCATGCAGGATCGTTCTAGAAAAACAGATGAGTAATAAAACTCTCTTCCATACTGTGTTGACTTGAAAGTCATAAGTTGTTATCACAGAGTTGCCTCTCTCTCTCCTTCTTTCTTTCTTCATTTATTTATTCATGTCCCCCTCCTTCCTTGTTTTAGAAAGGTTTTAAAAAAACATATACAATTTTTTAAAAGGGTAGAGTACAGTGGCTCAGGCCTGTAACCTCAGCACTTTGGGAGGCCAAGTTGGAAGGATTGTTTGAGCCCCGGAGCTCCAGACCAACCTGGGCAACATAGCAAGACCCTGTCTCTACCAAAAATTAAAAAAAATAGCTTGATGTGGTGGTGTGTGCCTGTAGTCCCAGCTAGTCAAGAGGCTGAGGAAGGAGGGTCTCTTGAGATCAGGACTTTGAGGCTGCAGTGAGTTATAATCAGTCACTGATTATAGCTTGGGCAACAGGTTAAAATCTTTTAAAAAAGAAAAAATTAAAATGGAGAAAATAAGTGCTAGGAGAAAATCAGGGACTGGCAAACCATACCCACATCCAGACATTTGCTCATGGAGTGCTGCATATTTGGCCCAGAGCTTTATAGCAATTAAGACAGAGGTGTGTATGATCTGTAATTCGTAAACTAATAATAAAATTGCAGTGTCCATGAGATGAAAACAAACCTGTTTTGTTTTTTTTTTTTTTTGAAGACTCATGGCAATTTTTGACTAGGAGAAATTCCCTTCTAAACTGTAGTGATGTGGCGAACAGCTCTTCAACAGTATTGCACGTATAATGCAATAATGGGTTTCATAGGGTTGTTACTTATAAGGTCCCTCAATGCAAGCTGATGGTTTCATTGCCAGGTTCAGCTCAGAAAAGGTAGTTTTGTAAGGAGCTCAATGATATGGTAGAATACAACTGTAAGACTGGGTGGCAAAGGTCAAGTCCCATGGAACTAGATTTACTATATGGCCATCTGGGAGTTTTGCCAGCTATTTAAAAAAATTTTTTTTACAGTGAAGCTTTTTAACTCTTTTGAATGGCAGAGTTCAAGGTTATCCTCTCTGGAGAACTGTTCAAGTATAGATAATATATGATGTCGATGAAGGACACATTCATCAGAGTCAGTTGAGTTGGTGGTAGAATTGATTTTTTAAAAATGAAAACTAAAGAATTAAAGCCAGACAAAGCCAGGATGGGAGGCCACTTCACCTTTAGATAGAGATGGCTGTGATTGTCACAGAGGAAAATAAAAACAAACTCCTTTTTGTTCAATGCTAGAAATTAGGGGAGATTCACTTTAGACATTTTTGTGTGTTACTCTGCCTTAATTCTTGGATTTTAAAGGTAGTATACAACCTTATATAGAAATAGATACATAAAGAAAAAAATGCTCATAAGTGGAACTTGAACAATTATCGGAATACTATAAGAAAAGGATTGGCAGCCGGGTGTGGTAGCACATGCCAATAATTCCGGCTACTTGGAAGGCTGAGGAGGAAGGACCGCCGGAGCCCAGCAGGTCGAGGATGTGGTGACCAGGAGCGGCCATTGCACTCCAGTCTGGGCGACAGAGTGGACTCCAACTCAAAAAAAAAACAGAAAAGAATTGGCAGTAATGGGAAATTGCCGGAGGAGAGGGGGGCACACCGCATCAACAAGGGCACCTGCATAATGAACATCTGTATATCTAACCCTGAATTGTACCCCACATCTTTAAAATAAAAAATTTAAAAAATGAAAACTATGTTTTTATCCAGTCACTAGAGACAAATCAGCATTGGCATTCTAATTTCTAAGTTTTAAGTACAACGTTGGAATTTTTCTGTGCACACAACTTTTACATACTTCCACTTCACTTACAATTATATTGTTATCATTTTCCTCTACCATTAAATAAGTATACAAATATTCACAACATCACTGTTTTATTTGTTATATGTTATATTATTTATTACATTTGTCATGTGCTGTACATCTATTTCTTTATATTGTTTATATGCTGTATTTTGTATTTTATTGCCTGAATAGACCATAACTTATTTAGTTATTCCACTACTTTTGGCATTTCGTCTTTTTACATACATTCTGGGCAGGAGACCATCTCACTTGGCTTCTGCAAAGACATAGTCTCTGCAATCAGACTGCTTGGGTTCAGATCTTAGTTCAACCACTGTGTGACCCTTGGGAAAGTTACTAAGCCTCTTTGATTCTTAGTTTCTTCATCTGTCAAGTGGGGATAATGTGGGTGCATGACTCCTGGAGTTTTTTTGTTTGTTTTTAGAGGCAGGGTCTTACTTTGTAGCTCAGGCTGGAGTGGAATGGTGCAATCATATCTCACTGGGCAACCTCCAAGTCCTGGCAAGAGATTCTCCCGTCTCAGCCTCCTTAGTAGCTGTGACTACAGGTGCGTACCACCATGCCTGGCTAATTTATTATTATTATTATTATTATTTAGAGATAGACTCTCACCATATTTCCCAGGTTTGTCCTAGAGTTTTTGCAATAGGTAATTTCTATGTGAACCACATAGAAAAAGGTTCACCAAACAATAGTTATTGTCCTGATTATGTTCCAGAGGAGTCAATCCAGAGTTCGTGCCATCAAACATCCAAGTTTAGATCTTTGGTGCCAGACCTCAAGCACTGCAGCCTGCTTCTAAGAGAGTTATTATCTCACAACTGAAACTTCAGGAAGAGGGAAGGAGGTGGCCATCACAATGAACACTTCAGTATATAAAATGAAGTTACTGGGTCAGAGGTAAAGAGGAAAAAGCAATTAAATACAGCTTGGCTCTGTAAAGTTTGGTAGGGCTGCAACAATAAAGTCCCATAAACTGGGTAGCTTACACACAGAAATGTATTGACTCATGGTTCTGAGGGCTGGAAGGCTGGATGGTGTTGACAGGGCTGGTGCCTTCTGGGAATTCTGAGGGAAGAATTTGTTCTAGGCTTTTGTTTGGCTTTTCCATGGCTATCTTCTTTCTGTGTCTCTACATTATCTTCCCTCCATGTGTTTCCCTGTGTCCAAATTTCCCTTTTCTTAAGGACACACACTAGTCATATTAGATGAAAGTCCACTCAAATCACTTAATTTTAACTTAATCATCTCTGTAAAGACTGTCTCCTAATAAGGTCACATTCATAGAACTTCAACACATGAATTTTAGGGCAGGAGGACGACACAATACAATGCATAATACATTCCAAAAAGGATTTTTTTAATGCTTTGGAGAAAAATCACTTTATCAACAAGGACAATAATCATAGCTGATGTAACTTTTTAATAGTCCGCAATAGCATCAAAAATATATGTGCACAATATAAGTTCCCTCTGAGAGTCATGGTATCCAGTGAAAGGGTTGGATGTGGGGGAAAAACCTAGATTAGATCATAAAGAACACTGTGGGGCCACTCTTCAGATTTCACCTGCAAATGAGCTATCTCTTCATCAAGCAATTCTCTCATGGGTTCTGAGGTGTTCACTATATTTTTGAGCTAGCTATATAAGCATTTTTTGAGACAAACAAAATACCGTAGTGTAAAATATGATGCTATTTCAGAGGGCAAATCTGAAGAGACCTCACTGCCTTGATAAAAATCAGAGAACAGTCTGGGGGCAATGGCTCATGCCTGTAATCTCAGCATTTTGGGAGGCTGACACGGGAGGGTTGCTTCAAGCTAGGAGTTCGAGACCAGCCTGGACAACACAGTGAGATCTCTTCTCGACAAAAAAATCAAAAACTTATTTGTGCATGGTGGCTCGTGCCTGCAGGCCCAGCTGCTCAAGAGGCGAAGTCAGGAGGATCACCTGAGCCCAGGAGGTCGAGGCTGTGGTGAGTTGTGAGCGTGCCACTGCACTCCAGCCTGGGCAACAGAGTAAGACGTCGACTTATAAATAAATCAACAAACAAATAAATAAGTAAATCAGAAACCAAAATCTGACTTCTAATGCGACCCAGTAATGGCTTGAAAACATAGGAAAAGAGGGGAAAATCTTGGAGAACATGTTTTCTACTATTCAAAATGAATATAATAAGCTAAAATAAGCATTCTAGGAATAGCTCAGATAAATAACTCAAATACCTCAGGGATGTATAGAACTGGGGGTTCAGGGTGATGGAAGTCTAACCGACCATCAATAACAGAACGAAAATTGTAGGGAAGGGGGATGGATTGGTCTATCTGTGGTCATTTTTCTGAACTACCGGGTATGGAATTATGGTTCAAGTGACCAAAATCATCCACAGACTTACAGAATTGCAGAACTTGAAGGGGCCTGCAGGGTGAAAATGGCAAGCAAAGAACTACTGACAAAATTATAATTCAGAGCTGAACTCATGGCATCTTTGAAGATTGTTCTAAATTTTGTAATAGATACAAGGAAGAGACTTAAGGTCTAGTCTTCCTGCTGTAATTCCCAGGCTAAAGGCTCAAAACTGACTCTGTGGCACTGAGGAACATGGCAGGTCCAAAGGTTCCTCTTGCAGATCAGATTTCTGATGTCCCTTGGAGCAACAGTTCAGCAAAGCATGGTGTCTTGGCTTCCCTGGACTTCTGCAGGAGTTAAACTGGGAACATTACTCAGGGAATCATTTATTCTGGACTCAGGTTATTATCCCTTCGAAAGCAGGACTGAGAATTGAAGAGTCTTTAGAAAGGAGAGGAAACTGGAAGTAGGTCAGCCCTTGGGAGCACATTTGTTCCAATGGCTTTTGGTGTGTTGTCAGATGTGAACATTTCCAGGCTGAAGAGTTTTAATATTTCCTAGCCTTTCTAGTTGAAATATGGTTTCCTCCTTTTCTCAACATCAAAGGATGATGTCACCACCCTTCCAGGTCACTTAGGAGCAAGGCAGAGAAGTAGAGTTTTGGGAATGTTTTCAAGCAGAGGTAGATGAAATTGAGCAACAGCAAATCATAGTTCTTCCTGAGAAATACTTGCTTTTGTATTTTATGTCCAAATTGTCATTTATTTTGATGTGTGCAAACATGAAGGCTGTGTGGTAATCTTGCTGCCTCTGAAACAACCTTCTTCACAGGTTGGTAATAAGCCAAATGCATAAACATTATTTTTTTGCCTTTGAAATGATGATATTTATAAACATCCATGATTTATTTCAGATGCACTCAATTTAGTGGTTGAGCAATTTGAATCTCCTCTTCAGAAGATCCAAATGCAAAGAGATCTACCAGAATTTTGACTTTATAGTTGAGCTAGAAATATACACAGAAGGGCCTATAAATAAAAGGGCACGAGTCACTCTATATCATAACTATTTTATTCTCAAGTTTATGTTTTTCTTTCCATCACATAGACCTGTGGTATGTCTGAAATATCCATGTGTGACAAACCTTTCTAGCAGATACGTAATAGAAGTAGTGATAGTGACTTTGGTTTTTTCTTTAATTTTTATTTTGCTATTGGTAAGGTGACAAGGACATACTCTTCCTTCTTGAAAAATTGTTCCACTGCATTCTTAATATATTTCAGGATAAGAATGCTTTAACTACTGCCTCCTGCTTGCAAGTCAAAATTAGGAAGTCTTTTCCCAGTAATTTATATCATGCTATAAATAATATTTTCTAATAATACTAACAAGGAACTAACCTACTTCCTCTTTTTACCAAGAGATAAAAGGCAACTGACATTCCAATTACTGAATACTGCTCTTGCTAAAAACTTGTCTCATTTCATAAATATATTAAATAATTCAAATTCAAACCTAGAAAAAAACCTGATAAAATTAGAATTCCCTGGTTTTCTTATCAGGACAAGCAGAAAAGTATGCCTAATCTGGCTCCTTGGCATTATAGCTCCAGAGGAAATATTTGGATGTTTTCTATTAAAAACTGACAAAAGATAAATTGCAGTGTGAATGACAGGAAAAATCAAATGTTGATTTGATTAAAGGAACCCATTAGGGAGATACATTAAAACCAAGAATGGATGGAACCTTATGATTATGGGAGATAGAAAGTGGGTCTATTGCCTCTTTGAAAATATCTTACAACAATATACATTGAGTTCCACGAAGAAAAGATAATGCAATTAGACATCACAGTTCTTCAGATGGGCAGGCACAAGCCATATTGACACTAGACTTGATGCCTGGACTGCATGTACTGGACTGTGAGTGCCCCAAGGGCAGGAACTATGTTTCACCTTTGGTGTCCCAGTGGAAAATGATATAAGCTTATTGTAAAAATTCAAAAATAATTGAAAATACCTAATAAAGAAAAGTAAGCTGGGTACAGTGGCTCATGATTGTAATCCCAGCACTTTGGGAGGCCAAGGAGGGAGGATTGCTTGAGCCCAGGAGTTTGAGACCGGCCTAGGCAACATATATATTGAGACCTCGACTCTACAACAGATACAACAGATAAGAAAGTTAGCCAGGTGTGGTGGCTAAGGCAGGAGAATCTCTTGAGTCCGGGAATTTGAGGCTGTAATGAGCCATGATCATGCCACTGCACTCCAACCTAGGTGACAGAGTGAGACTCTGACTCAAAAAGAAAATGAAAATAATTTCATCTACTCTCTTACAGAAATTTTTAAAAACTGTTTCTTACATAATTTCATCTTTTGTGAAACTATCTACTTCTATCATTTTCTGTCTATATTAAGTAACAGGTTGGAAGTATTTGTTGTTATATTAACTGCTGATATGAAAATTCATCATAGATTGAGCTCAATTTTTGTTTTGTTTTGTTTTTAGAAGATACCTTAATGCATGATTGAGTTAACAAGTAAAACTGTTAAAGATGTGGACCAAGGTATCGGATGATGACCAAACTTCAGAAAACAGGGCAGAATTGCTCTGCATGAGATAAAGAGAGGAGTTACTGCTTTTTTTTTCCCCCAAAAAAGGGCAGAGACCACAACAGAGAAGAAATAATTAGTGAGAAATAGATGAGGGGGAGGGGAGGGAAGCCAGAAGAGGCTCCTGATCCTCTCCCTTACAGCTGGGTGCTGCAGAGGAGGAGAGAAGAGAATTCTTGGAGCTTGAGTGTTTGGAGTCCAGTGTTTGGAGTCTAGCAATCTCTCATGGAGATGCCATGGCATTCACAGTGCCACCTCTCCCCTGGCCCCCAGTGATTTAGGGAACAAGGTATTGCGGAAGCCCTAGACTGGAAAAGCTCACATAATGCTTACCTATTCCAAAGAAATCACCAGGAGGGCAGGTTGATAAAGATATGGATTTATTATTGCTTACAGGAGGGACCAAAAGCAGCTGGTTGGTACAAAGCTCCCCGCACTCCAATAGCTGTGGGGAGAGATTATACATCCCCAGCGTGGGGAAGGGAGCAAGACACAAACAATAGCATTATGCACAAAGAAGCAGGACCAAGGATGTTTACTCTCTTAGTAACTGCCTTGAGTATGCGGGTGTGCCTAACTCCAAGGGCATCTTGACCGGGCACAGATAGCCTTGGCTAGGGTCCAACCTCATAATTAAGGAACAGTAATCAGCAGAGGAGGGGGAGTGGGGCATATGTCCTATGTTTGCCCCATACTG
This sequence comes from Carlito syrichta, assembly GCF_000164805.1. Lineage (NCBI taxonomy): Eukaryota > Metazoa > Chordata > Mammalia > Primates > Tarsiidae > Carlito > Carlito syrichta. The sequence goes on along the minus strand of NW_007249734.1, from coordinate 449,702 downwards.
TTACATCCACAAAGTGTTTGGTGTAAGTAAGCTTTTCCTGTGAGAACAGATGAAGAGGCTGAGTGCCAAGACCATATGAAACTGTGTGAAAAGAGACCACACGTGCTGCAGCAGGTGTCCGTGGGCTAAGAGACAGAGAAAGCCAGGAGACATGGGTCCCTTCCACCTTTGCTGCCTGATCCCCTTGGGTTCACAGAACACTTGGGAGATTTGGGGCTCTACAGGACCTGAAATTGGGGGTGGGTGTTGAATCACTTTTATCTTTGGGGTCAGAGAGACCCCAGATAATATCTGGGTTATAATTACTAATCCAAACCATGATGATGAGACCCCTCTTTCAATCTTCTTTATTGATTAAGATGAAATTCCCTCTGAAGAATGGCCCTCAGGTATTTCTCATGGTTTTTGGCACTAACATGTGCTAAGAAACATGTCTCTGGGGTTCTTTCCCTCTGGTCCCTTATTTTTGTTAAAGTGTTTCTCCTTTGTTCCAGTGATGAAACTTATCGTCTACTCTAGAGACATGCTGCTCTCTGGCAGTGACCACTGCACACCAGTATGGACACAGGCACTACCATCATTTCCCCTTACAGTAGAATAAGGACTAAGGGAAGGAAAGTCCAACACAAAAAATAAATTGCTTTTGTTGTTCAAGTTCAGTCTGCTCTGGGTCATCTTTGGGCTCAGCCACTTTCCTATTTGTCATCAACTTCTCTCCATGTGGTGAGACATAGATCAGGTCTCCTGCGCCTCACAGACACCAGGCTTAAACCCAGAGAAAAGAGGAAATTTGTCCTTGCCTCAGTCTAATTCCTGTCCACTAAGTCCTCATTTTCTGTCCCAGGATGAATGTCTTTCTAGTATGATCGACAATGAAAGAACTATGATCTGTTACAGGGAAACCCATCTCCTACATACAAGGGAAGATTCTCTCCCCCCAAAAAATTGGAATTATATTTTGAAGGGTGGGCCCCTTGCAGTACAGGCTTTCCTTGCTTGGTTGAAATAGCTAATGAAATATGTAAAATAATTGCAATAACTTGCTAAAAATAAATAACTCCATTTTATCGAAATTCTCCATCTTAGCTATCTGCCTGACCTAAAAATGATGCCCCGCCATTGTATATGTGCAATTGCTGTAACATTCCAATGACCACAGACCCACAGCTGCATTCCCCTAAGCTGATCATGCTGACCGTTCTTGCTGGCCATTGAAAACTCCCTAGTCACAAGTTCTGTATAATTGTATGCCTTATTAACTGAAATCCAAGAGATTGTTCCTTTTGTTTTTAGTTCCTTGTATCCTCACCCCCTGCTATGTAGCCCACTTGCAGTTTTTGCCTTTAGAAGCTTGTTGCAAATCTCACTTAGGCATCAAGAGCTTTCTTGGTGTGAGCCTACTCTTGATCCGTGTGTTAATAAAGGGCTCATAACTCAGACTTGGAGTGCTGGCGTGTCTCCTTCTCGCACTTTGGTCATAACATAGTAAGTGTTCTAGGAACCCACTGACAGTAATGCACCAGCTAGTGTAGTTGTGAGAGGCTGTTTGGCTTCAATGACATATTTGTGGACATTCTTTTGGCTTGTTTGCCCATTTCATGATGGATGATTTACAAGAACAACCTGCCCACACCATGCTGAGTGTTCAGCAGTTTTTGACCAAAAAGGGCATGGACCCTGTGCCCCACCCTCCCTATTCACCCAGTCTTGCTCCAAGCGACTTTTCTTTTGTTTCCCAATGTAAAAAGTCCTCAAAGGGATAAGTTTTTCCCAGGAGGAAGAGGTGAAACAAAAAACGGCAGAAGCACTAAAAAGCATCCAAGTTGACAAGTTCATAAACTGTTTTAAGCAGTGGGAAAGGTGTCTTCATAGGTGTATTGCATCAAACACAGAGTACTTTGAAGGTGACTGAAGTTTAAACATGTAGATTAAACACACATTTTTTTTAAATTAAAAAATTCCTATTTTTAGTGGGAGCTCCCCTTTGTAAAAGAGTGAGCCCTAGCTCTGTGTCCCAAGAAGAAAATCATGAAGATGATACTTTTCCATCATCTAGGTTAGATGACTTTCCCTTGGTTAATTTGTTGTATTATTATGTACAAAATCCCCCCAAAACTCTAATACAAGATTCCTTTTTTTTTTTGAGTTGGAGTCTCACTCTGTCACCCAGACTGGAGTGCAGTGACCGCTTCCGGCTACCGCAGCCTCGACCTGCTGGGCTCTGGTGATCCTTCCTCCTCAGCCTTCCGAGTAGCCAGAATTACAGGCATGCACTACCACACCTGGCTGATTTTTTGATTTATTGTAGAGATGAGGCCTCGCTGCCCAGGCGGGTCTCGAACCTGCGAGCTCAGGCAATCCACTCACCTCAGCCTCCCAAAGGCGTGGGATTACAGGCTGAGCCACCGAGCCCAGCTAAGATTCCTCTTTCACTTGACAATATATCTTGTACATTATTGCATGCAAGTATACAACCACTTTATTCTTTTTAATAATCGAATGCTATTTCATTTAATACAGTTATACTATAGTTTACTGACAAACATTTTGATCATTTAAAAAGTATTATGACCAATATTTATTTCAAAAGTTCTTTAATAGATAATGTAAGTGTAGTGAGTATCCTAACATTCACCATCCAGCACTTTTGTGTGTGTGTGATTAATTAAATGCATACAATGTGATATCTGTTCTTTTAATTTGTAATCTCACTGTCATTCAGGCTGAGTGAGTGGCACAATCATGGCTTACTGTCACTCAGGCTGAATGTGGTGGCAGACTCGAACTCCTGAACTTAGATGATCCTTCCACTTAACCCTCTGAGTAGCAGGGATTATGGGCATGTGCCACCATGCCCAGCTCATTTTTTGATTTGTTGTAGAGACAAGGTCTCACTATGTTGCCTAGGTTGGTTTCAAAATCCTGGTCTCAAGCAATCCTCCTGCCTTGGCCTCCCAAAGTGCTGGGATTACAAAAGTATGAGTTGCTGCACCTGGCAATTTTAAACTTTTTTTTTTTTTTAGTTGGAGTTTCACTCTGTCACCCAGGCTGGAGTGCAGTGGCACACTCACGGCCACCACAACTCTGACCTGCTGGGCTCAGGCCATTCTTCCACCTCTTCTTCCAAGTAGCTGAAACTAAAAGTGCACACCATCATACCTGGCTAAATTTTTAACGTACTGTAGAGTTAAGGTCTCCTGAGGTGGCCTCGATTGGTCTTGAATCCCTGGACTCAGGCAATCCTCTTGTTTCCGCCTCCCCAAAATGCTGGGATTACAGGCATGAGTCATTGTACGTGGCAATTTTAACTATTTTTTAAAAACCACTTTGAAGTGTACAGTTTTGTGCTATTAAGTACTTTCAGTGTTGTATAACGATCATCACCATTCATTCAGAACTTTTTCATCTTCCCCAACTGAAACTCTGTACCCATTAAAAACTAACTCCCCATTCCCAATTCACCCCAGCCCCTGACAATCACTCTTCTACTTTCTGTGTCTATGAATTTGTCTATCTTAGGTACTCCATTTAAGTGGAATCACACAATACTTTTTCTCTTGTGATTGGTTTATTTTACTTAGCATATGATGTCTTCAAGGTTCATCCACATGATAGCATGTATCAGAATTTCCTTCCTTTTTAATGCTGAAAGGTATTCCATTTTACGCATATATCACATTTTGTTTATCTATTCATCTGTCAGTGGAAATTTGGGTTGCTTTTAGCTATTGTGAACAATGCTGCTATGAACATGAGTGTAAAAATACCTGAGTCCCCATTTTCAATTCTTTTGGGTATACACCCGAAGTAAAATTACTAGATCATATAGTAATTCTGCTTACTTTTTTTAAAGGAATTGCCATATTGTTTTTCCACAGTGGCATTTGCATTGTCTTTAATAATGTAAAAGTAGCCTTATACATATATCTCTGTGAATTCATATAAAGCATTTCTGTAGGATAAAGTCTCCAAAGTACAGAAGTGGAATAACTGAGTCAAAAAACATTTTAATGATTATCACCAAATTTACTTAAAAAAGATTATATTCATTTTCATTACGGCCTATAATACTGAACTCTTGTTCATCACATGTTTACAAAGTTCGCATTATCGACTTTTTTGATCTTTGCCAGGCTAATCAACAACATTTTTCCTCTTGTTTAGATCTGTGTTTCTGTTTTTGTTGTTCAGATTTGTGTTTCATCATCAGTGAAGTTGAACATGTTTTCATTGTTTTGCTTGTATTTGTTCTTCTGTGGTTTGCCTGTTTATGTTTTCTGCCAGCCTTTCTGCTTGGCTGTCTTTTTCCTAGTGACTAAAAAGCAGTCTTTGTAAATTAGAAAATTAGCTCTTTGTCTTCACAAATATTATGACAATTTTTCCAGTTCTTGCCTTCTGATCATAACCATGGAAGTCTTATAAATAATTTCAAAGGTTAAATCCATATAGTGTTATGTTTGTACATATTTTTCTTTTTGACCACTGGGTTTCCTGTTTTGTCCATAAATGATTTTTCACTCCAATGTTTATTAAAATAGTCATTCTTATTTATTTTCAGTATTTTATTATGGTTTAAAATTTGGCTGGACACAGTGGCTCATGCCTGTAATCCCAGTGCTATGGGAAGCTGAGGGAGGAGAGTCACTTGAGGCCAGGAGTTCGAGGTCAGCCTGCGCAATACATCTATACATTTTGTAGACTACATCTCTACAAAAACAAATTTTTTTAATTGAAAAAAATTTAGCTCATGGATATATTTAGAATATATTTTGATGTGAGAAGAAAGAGAAAATTGTACTTTTTCCCCAAAATGGTTAATCAATTGTTTCAATTCTTTTTTCTTCAGTCATTCAAAATGCCAAAATTAATTTTTACTAAAATCCTATGCACTAATATTTTCGTGTTCTTTACTATTCTATTGTAATACTTCTCTTTTACTAAGTTGATAATATGCTGTTTTATTTATTGTGCCTTCACATCACCTTTAAATACATATTAAATCTAATCCTTCTTTCTATGACTCATTAAATTTTTTTGTTGTTTTTCTTGGCCATTGTCACATGCATATGCTTTCAGATAAACGTTAGTGACATTTGTTCAAGCTTATTATAATTCTACTGGGATGCCATTGGATATACAGATTACTTAGGGATAACATTCAGTCTTTTTAACCAGGAACAAGACATTTAATCTATTTATTAAGGCTATTTTATTTATGGATATCTTTTGATTACTCTCAGATGATGACAAATCTTAATTTCAAGTTTTTGTTGTGAACCATCTGTTCAGCTTGATTACTTCCTTTGTTTTTCTTTACTACTTTTATTCTAACCCTCTGAGGATAAACTATAACTCATTAGAGTTTGGAAGCAAGCACTTTAGGATAAAAAGATCTAATTAAATTTCTACCTGAGAAGAAAGAGACAGTATGTGCTTCCTCTCATTTTAAAGATTTGCCATGGCCCCTCTTGGGGTGGAGAGAAATTGGAGAGCAGAGAAGGAGGAAAAAGAAAGAAAGAAATAGAATACTAGATGAGGAATCACATGGATAAATTCCTAGTTCTTGGAGACTCAAATTCCATGTGTGGCTTCTTATTTTTATTTATTTATTTTCTATTTTAAAGATGTGGGATATAATTCAGGGTTAGGTACACCATCATTGATTATGCAGGTACCCTTGTTGATGAGGTGTGTCCCTCCCTTCCCTAGCAATTTCCCTTAACTGCCAATCCCATGCCCCCTCCCCTGGCAGTTTCTCACTATTGCCAATTCCTTTCTTATAGTATTATGATAATTGTTCAAGGTCTGCTTATGAGTGAGAACCTGTGGTACTCTATTCTTTGTTTCTGTGATCGATCACTGAGTATGATCGACTCTAAATCCATCCAAGTTACTGCAAAGTCTATGTGTTTGTCCTTCTTTATAGCTGAATAATATACACTGTGTATATATACCACATTTTAAAAATCCAGTCCAGCTTTGATGGGCAGCATGGCTGCTTCCATGTTTTTGCTATCGTGAATAGAACTGCAACAAACATACGTGTGCAGGTATCTTTTTTGTAGAATTATTTGAGTTCCTCCAGGTATATTCCCAATAGGGAAATTGCTGGGTCATATGAAAGGTCAATTTCTAGTTCTTTCAGAAATCACCAAGTGTGGCTTCTTAATTTTACCCCAAATGTTGAGAATTCTTAGACAATAAAATGTACTAAGATCAAACAAATGAAAAGGTCCTCTCACTTTGGTAGGTAGAGGCAAGAGGATTACCTGAACCCAGGGGTTCCAGACCAGCCTGGGCAACATGGCGTGACCTCATCTCTTCAATAAGTCAAAAAATTAGCTGGGCATGGTGGCGCACACCTGTAGTTCCAGCTACCTGGAAGGCTGAGGCAGAAGGATCACCTAAGCCCAGCAGGTCAAGGCTACAGTGGCAATGAGCACACCACTGCACTCCAGCCTGGGTGACAGAGTGAGAGAGTCTAACTGAAAGAAAGAAAGAAAGAAAGAAAGAAAGAAAGAAAGAAAGAAAGAAAAGAAAGAAAATGTTCTCTAAATTCAAATGTAAATGTTATTTTGGGAGATGTGGAGTGATATATATCCATCTTCTAGTAGTGTGAATAGCTGAGTATTGACAATATTACAAAATGAAGAAACATTAGAACATTTTAAAAAATGGAATAATATTTGTTAATAAAATGTATATGTGAGGAAAATAAGACACTCTCCTGTGAAACAATTTTTGATGCAATTATAAATACAATGAAAGTGTAATATAAATGACTTCATCATTTGTATCTTCTTAAAGATTGATAAAGTCTTTTATACTGTGCATTAAATTTATAGTAAAAAATGAAAATAAATACATGTTTTTAAAAGAATGTCACAATCACCACTAGAGGGTACAATAAGCAACCTTTCTTCCAGTTATTTGAACAGAAGAATAATACTGAAAAATAAAAGGCAATTTAGAATCACAGTACTTGAAACAGCCTCAATAGGTCATGTGAAAAGAAATTGCTTTTAGAAATGTTCAACATATTTGACATCTAACTAAGGCAAAGGGTATCAAGTGATTTTCAAGGGCGATGTGTGTCTTGGGTAAAAGGAAACTGATTTTATCAATGAATATAGAAATGTTTCTAAAGTAATTAAATAGGAAAAAAAGACGCCTTTTATACACATGTGGAACTCTGTAGCCATCTCACTCATTAAGACTTTGATTAAAGCTGCTTCTGCAATGATTTTACTCAGCAAAGTTCAACTCTATGAAGTCTTAGAAAACAAAATGATGACATAGACTTTCAGAACCTCAGTAAGATCCATGTTGGCAGTAGAAGAAAGAGACAACATTCTGAAACCAGCATTGACATTGGTGTGAGACAGGGGGCATGAATTTTTCACTTCAGATATTTCACCAGGCTAGCAGAGTCCACGTTGTGAAAAATAAACACAGTCCTCATTATTCCTTCCAATTCTGAGAAAAAGTTCTTGGTTTATTTAGGTTGAACCATCTTATCCAATGCACCACCAAATCAGCTGTAATGGTTCCTGGGGAAAAAATATCTCTTTAATACAAGATTCCCCCCATATCCCACTATAAAACATGCCTCCAATCTTCAAATTTTGAATACTACTTTGTATTGCATAATAATTGTATTTCTTAAGAGAAACACATCAAACTTTGTTAGTGTAGGAGAACATAAGGCAAATACATCTTATGTTAAGGAGAAACATTTAGTCCTTTTAAAAATGTTTTTCTAAGCTTAATATTGCTTAATACTTTACAATGTATGATGGGTCTTTACAATAATTTTTAAAATTTAGGTATTTTTCCTTCCCTCCCCCCATCTTTCTTCCCCTCCTTCCTTCCTTCCTTCCTTCCTTCCTTCCTTCCTTCCTTCCTTCCTTCCTTCCTTCCTTCCTTCTTTCCTTCCTTCCTTCTTTCTAAGATGGGATCTTGTTATGTTGCCCAGGCTGGTCTCAAACTCCAGGGCTGAAGTTATTCTCCCAAAGTGCTGGGATCACAGGTGTGAGCCATCGTGCCTGGCAGGTAGGTATTTTTATTCACATTTCTCTGAGTGAAGAAGCAGAGACTTGAAACAGTGAAAAGCTGTACCCAAAGTCTCCCAGCGAGAGGAGAACAGAGCAGAAAGAATGAAACCTGGGAATCCTGCCCAATTTATGGTCAGAAATCCCCTAATGGCACATTTATAATGCTCTGAAAGAACTTCAGAGTTAATATGGGAAGGATTTTCTTTTCTTTTTTTTCTGATTCATGGATTTTTATTTTAGGGAGTACAGAGGCTTCTAGAATAGTGGCTGGTAAAAGAACAGTTTTATTTAGGGAAAAAATATGTATCTGAAAACAAAACAAAACAAAAACATGGACTGTCCTTCAAGAAGATTCCTTCACAAAAATACATATTTCATTTATTTAGTAATAGGGAGAATTAATTGGTGTCTTGTCTTTTTGAAGCTGTAAATTTATCAGTATGAATTTCTTTTTTTATGCTTTAGTTACTGAAATTTTTTTTTCTCTTTTAATTTTTTTATTTTAAGGTGTGGGGTACAATGCAATGTTAGGTACACAAATGTTCATTATGCAGGTACGCTTGTTGATGAGGTGTGACCCCCTTCTCCTGGTAGATTCCCACTACTGCTGGTCCCGCCTCCCCTCCACACCCCTCCCTACCCCCAGCAGTTTCCCACCACTGCCAATCTTTTTCTTATAGTATTATGATAATTGTTCAAGGTCCACTTATGAGTGAGAACATGTGACACTCAGTTCTTTGTTTCTGTGATAGATTGCTCAGTATTCCAGGTTGCTGTGAAGTTCATGATTTGTCCTTCTTTATGGCTGCATAATATTCCATCATGTATATGTACCACATTTTTTTAATTTCAAATTTCTTCTTTATTTTTATGATTTTGTCATTTCAAGAATGCTGCATGAGTTAATACAGTATGTAATCTTTTAGTATTGACTGTTTTCACTCACCACAATTCCATGGAGATTCATCCATGTTGTGACATTCATCAGTAATTTTTAGCTTTTCATTGGTGAGTAGTATTCCATAGTGTGGATGTACCATAGTGAGTTTTTTCTACCTTTTCTCTATTACAGATAAAGCTGCTGTGAACATTTGTGCACAGGATTTTGTGTGAACATGTGTTTTCATTTCTCTGAAATAAATGTGTAAGAGCATAGTTGGTATACAATTGTTAA
>NW_007249734.1:439521-440454 GCF_000164805.1 Carlito syrichta | reverse complement strand
CATGTGATACTCAGTTCTTTGTTTCTATGATACATCACTCAGTATTATAGACTCTAAGTCTATCCAAGTTGCTGTGAAGTTCATGATTTTGTCCTTCTTTATGACTGCTTAATATTCCATCATGTATGTGTACCACATTTTTTTTTTAATCCAATCCTCTTTTGAAGGGCAGCATGGTTGGTTTCATGTTCTTGCTATTGTGAACAATGCTGCGATAAACATATGTGTGCCGGTATCTTTTTCATAGAGTGATTTGAGTTCTTCCAGGTATACTCCTAGTAGGGGGATTGCAGGATCATATGGAAGGTCAAATTTTAGATCTTTTAGGAATCATGACACTGTTTGTCCTAGTTTACACTCCCACCAACAGTGTAGAAGTGTTCCCTTTTCACTACATTCTCTCCAGCATCTGTTGTTTTTTGAGTTATTTATGGTCATCCTGACTGGAGTTAGGAGGTATCTCAGTGTAGTTTTAATTTGCATTTCTTTGATGACTAGTGAGGCTGAGCATTTTTTCATGTATATGTTGGCTGCTCATATGTCTTCTTTTGAAGTATATTCACATCTTTTGTCCAATTTGCAATGGGGCTGTTTTTTTCTTTTCAGCACTTTTCTGTTCCTTGCAGATCCTAGATATTAGGCCTTTGTCAGACATACAGTTGGCAAATATTTTCTCCCAGTCTGTGGGCTGAATCCTCTCTCTTGATGGTTTCTTTGGCTTTGCGGAAGCTTGTCAGTTTGATGAAGTCCCACTTGTCTATCTCGTCTCTTATGGCATGGGCACTTGGGGTTTAGATCAGGGATTGGCTGCCATTCCAATTTCTATGAGTGTCTCCTGCATTTTCTAAGGTTCTTATAGTTTGAGGTTTTTCATTTAGGTCTTTGATCCATTTAGAGTTGAATTTTGTGTATGGTGATAGGTAGGGGTCTTGT
>NW_007249734.1:438574-439400 GCF_000164805.1 Carlito syrichta | reverse complement strand
TTTTTTTTTTTTTTTTTTTTACTGAGGATTATTTTGGCTATTCATGATCGTTTATGTTTCCATATGAATTCCTGTACTGTCATTTCCAGGTCTGGGGGAAGCATTTTTCATTTGGCTGTAAGTGTTTCTGTGTTTATGCTCAGAGTGTCCAGTTACACCTAGTTTTGATTTCTTGGGCATTTCGTTCCCCAGGCTCATTTCCTCACATGGGTATGGCACCCCAGGCAGTACATTACTAAAGAAGCATTATATGTCTTCAGTGGCTGAAGTTCCTTGCCTTTTAATTTCATGTTACCTTGTCCCACTTTATTGATTACCTGGAAAACATTCTCAAAATATACAAAGTTTTTGCATGTGTGCTTGAAACTTTATTTTACTTTTATCTTTTTGAGTCAGAGTTTCACTCTGTCACCCAGGCTGGAGTGCAGTAGCATGCTCACAGCCACCCCTGTGTCGACCCACCTGGTTCAGGTGATTCTTCCACCTCAGTCTTCCAAGTAGCTGAAACTATAGGCTCGTGCTACTATGCCTGGCTAATTTTTTGATATATTGTAGAGACAAGTTCTCAGAAAGTTGCCCAGGCTGGTCTTGAACCCCTAGGCTCAGGCAATCCCCTCGCCTCAGCTTCCCAAAGTGTTGGGATTACAAGCTTGAACCACTGTGCCTGGCTTTGAATCTTTATTTTTTTAATTTTTTTTTAAATTTTTTTTTTGAGTTGGAGTCTCACTCTGTTACACAGACTGGAGTGCAGTGGCCGCTCCCGGCCAAGCAGCCTCGACCTGCTGGGCTCTGGCGATCCTTCCGCCTCAGCCTTCCAAGTAGCCGG
>NW_007249734.1:427528-438339 GCF_000164805.1 Carlito syrichta | reverse complement strand
TCCATTCACCTCAGCCTCCCAAAGGCGCGGGATTACAGGCTGAGCCACCGAGCCCGGCGGCTTTGAATCTTTAAAAGCATCAGAATAGTTTATAGTGTTTGCCTATATTGTTACTTAGCAATTTTAATGGACATTTGTTGGATGTAGAAAAATATTTACCATATTTTTACATTTTAATATCTTGAATATCAATGACAAGAGTGGGTTTATATGAAAAAGTAATAATACCTTCTGTACATGAATTTTTTCTTCTCACTAATAATTTCAAAATAATATGGTGATAGAATACTATAGACATATTCTTTCCTAAAAAAGGTCCTTCTTATATCCAAATCTTGTACTTAATATGACCACTGAATCACTTTTGAACAGATTTTCAAGTTGTTAATAACTTTATGTGGGGGAGGAGACAAGACAGCGATGGAATAGGTTGTAGTGTGGGAGTCTCCACAAAAGTGAGTATCCATAATGACTCTCTGCATGAGTGAGTGTGTGCCGGTGTGTGAGTAAAGTCCGTCTGAGGGGAGACTCAGGTTAATGCACCCGGAGCTCTCCTCTGGAGGTGACTGCAACCCACCATCACCCTGAGATTGGAGCCTCTGGCACACAGGATAGTCCGCTGCTCTCAGGGATCTCTTGAGAGAAGGTAGCAGAGAACAGTTGCTCCTCAACACCTGGACTACACTCAGGGCATCATCTGTGGCAGCAAACCAGATCAAGCCCCAGGAACTGTGGAGAAAGAAATCTGAAACCCATTCCTCCAGCTAATGAGGAGATGCTGACTGGCACCATCTTCTCTGTCCTGGGATTGGGCAGAGACCTACATTGCCCCACCTAGCTCTGACTAAAGAGGCAGACACTCCATCCCCCATGCTGGAACAGGTACAGACACATCAGATCTGAGTGGGAGAATTGATAGCAGCAAAAGCAGAAGACAAGTTGGGTAAGTCAATATCTGATCCATCCTCTTCCCACAGTAGTCCTTGGAGTATCTGACCCACACTGAGACTGACCCTATCAGTCTGCACTGAGAGCAGAGGGGACAGCCTGGAGACCAGAGCTGCTCTTTAATATAGTGGTGGTAGCTGAAAGAAACCTGGAGTTACAGAAATGGCCCCAGAACAAGTTTTTTTTTTAAATTGTTTTTTGTAGCCAGGCTCGGTGGCTCAGCCTGTAATCCCGCGCCTTTGGGAGGCTGAGGTGAGTGGATTGCCTGAGCCTGCGGGTTCGAGACCCGCCTGGGCAAGCGAGACCTCATCTCTACAATAAATCGAAAAATCAGCCGGGCATGGTAGCGCATGCCTGTAATTCTGGCTACTTGGAAGGCTGAGGTCGAAGAATCGCTGGAGCCCAGCAGGTCAAGGCTGCGGTGGCCGGGAGTGGCCACTGCACTCCAGTCTGGGCGACAGAGTGAGACTCCAACTCAAAAAAAAAAAAATTGTTTTTTGTTTTAGTTTTTGTTTTTTCCTTCTCTCTTTCTTTCTGATTTTGTTTATGTTTTCATATTTGCTTTGTTTCTATTATTTTAATTTTTGTTAAATTTTCTGTTTGTGTAGGGGTATTTTAGAGAGTGAGTACATAAACAGGGATTTTATTTGTTTGTATGATTGTCTGTATGGTTTTTTGTTTGTTTTTTCTGTCTTTGTTTGTTTCTCTGTTTATTTGTTAGTTGGTATGCCTGTCTGTTTTTCCTCTTCTCTCTTTCTCCACCTTCCTTTCATCTTCCTCCTTCCTTTTTCCATTCTTTTCCTTTTTAGTATCTCATTTTGCTTTCAGGGGGCAGACATACACCCTCAGTGCACGGACAAATTGTAAGGCAGTGGGAAGTGAGTTCCAGGGGGCCCACACACCTGTCAGCAGATACTGAGATCTGCAGATAGCATCTGAATCACAGCTTAATTAAATCTCAAAATTGCAAAGAGCACAGGCCCCCACTCCCAGTCCAGCTTCAAAATTGAACAAAGCCAGAGGATCTATGTAAGGAAGAATAGGAGACTGAGCACACAGAAGTAAAAGCTATCCCCTCTATCACTGAACAACAGAATTAAAGAAGAGGTTAAAAAAGGAGGGGAGGAAAACCTACACAAATGAAGAAAAACCAAAGGAAGAATATGGGTCTAATACAGACCCCTGGGAGAATAACTGAAAATATAGACTTCGGATTTCAAACAATGAAGGGCCTCTAGAATGATTGGACTCAAACAACAAACCCAGATATCAAGATATTAATTGAGAGAATAAGTAGAAATGAGAAAAGGCAAGCGTAAAGAATGAAGGAGTTGATAACTGAGATAACAACAATAAAGAAAACAGTTAATGAGATAAACAGCAAACTGATAAGTATGGAAAGTAGAATTAACCAAGCAGAAGAAAGAATCTCAGAGCTTGAGGACCAAAATATGGAACTAACCCAAACTGTTAAAAACATAGAAGAGAATCTTTAAGAGATAGAACAAAGCCTCCAAGAGATGAGCAATTATATCAAGAGACCAAACCTAAGATTAATTGGAATCCCTGAAGCAGCTAAAGAGACAGAGACCACCTTAGAACAAACATTCCATGAAACTATCCAAGAAAACTTCTGTCATCTCATCAGAGACAAGACCATTCAAACACAAGAGATTCAAAGAACCCCTGCAAGACAACAAATGAGAAGACCAAGTCCTAGACACATAGTAATTTACTTACACAAAGTAGGTATAAAAGAAAAAATCCTAAAGGCAGCAAGAGAGAAAAGTCAGGCTACCTATTGGGGATGACCAATTAGAATAGCAGCATACTTACCTACAGAAACACTTCAGCCTAGGAGAGATTGAAGTTCAATATTCAAAGTTCTCAAAGATGAACAATTTCAACAAAGAATTACCTACCCAGCTAAGCTAAGTTTCATCCACAATGGATAATTAAAATTCTTCCTAGACATTCAATCCCTAAGAGTTTATGCCTCCTTCAGACCAGCTCTTCAAGAAATATTTAAGAAAGTATTTAACACAGAAGAAAGAAAAAAAAGAATGACAATGCCCTTCCCAAGAATGCAGGGAAAAGATTGAAAACACACATAAATCAACCAAAATATCAAAAGAAAGACAGCAAACAAATAAACAAACAGCAGCAGCAACAACAAATTCCATAAGAACCACACGACAGGGATAAACTCTCACATCTCAATAACTAGCTTGGATGTGAATGGACTAAATGCAACACTGAAAAGACACAGAATGGCAAATTGGATAAAATATCATGATATATAACTTGCTGTCTCCAAGAGACTCATCTCATCAGAAAGGACACCAACAGACTCAAAGTAAGAGATGGAAAACAAATTTTCAGGTGAATGGAACCCAAAAGAAAGCAGGAGTTGTGATCTTAATATCAGATAAAATGTCCTTTAAACTATCAAAGTTTTAAAAAGATATGGAAGGTCACTACATAATGATAAAAGTTTCAATCCACTAACAAGCAATATCCATCCTAAACATATATGCACCCAACATAGGAGCATCAACTTTCTTTCTTTCTTTTCTTGTTTTAAAATTTATTTATTGTAGAGATGAGGTCTTACCAAATTGCCCGGGCTGGTCTCAAACCCATGGGCTTAGGCAATCCACTCACCTCGGCCTCCCAAAGTGCTGGGATTACAGGCTGAACCACTGAGCCCAGCCTAGGAGCACTAACTTTCATAAAGCAGCTTCTAGTTAAACTAAAAAAAATTGACTCTAACACTATCATAGCTGTGTACTTAAATACCCAACTCACCTTAGACAGATCGTCAAGACAAAAAATCAACAGGGAGATCCAGAACCTTAATGTGATTCTTGACCAAATGTACTCTATTCATACCCACAGAATACCCCACCCAACTACTACAGAATATATATTCTACTCATTACCACATGGAACTTACTTTAAGATTGATCACATCCCCGGCCATAAATCAAGTATAAACAAATTTCATAAGACTGAAATATTGCCATGCACCTTCTCAGACCACAGTGGAATAAAAATAAATATCAACACCAACAAAGTTCCCCTCAAACCCACAAAGATACGGACACTAAATAGCATGATGCTTAACAACTCCTGGGTCAACATGGAAATCCAAACAGAAATTAAAAATTCCAGAAAGCAAATGAAAAAGAAGAAACATCTTACCCAAACCTCTGGGATGTCATGAAAGCAATACTAAGGAGGGAATTCATATATCTATGAACGCACATGAAGAAAATGGAAAGATCATAATTTAATAGCCTAACAAATCACCTAAGGAAATTGGAAAAGCAAGATCACCAAAACCCTAACTTCAGCAGAATAATTCAGATCACCAAAATAAAAGCCCAAATTTGGGACATAGAAGACAAAAATATAATACAAAAAAATCAATGAAACCCAAAGCTGGTTTTTTGAAAGGATAAATAAGATTGATGGACCCCTAGCTAGACTGACCAAGAAAAAGAGAGAAAAAGCCCAAATATATACAATTAGAAATGCAAAAGATGAAGTCACAACTGACCCTGAAGAAATACAAAAGATTATCAGAGACTACTATGTACACCTGTATGGAAACAAACTTGAAAACCTAAATGAAATTGGAGAACTTTCTGACAACATACAACCTCCCCAGGTTGAAACAAGAAGAAATAGAGATCCTAAACAGACCAATAACAACCCAGGAAATTGACTATGTCATAAGAAAACTACCTACAAAAAAAGGTCCTGGACCAGATGACTTTCCAGCAGTATTCTATAGACATACAAGGGGGAACTGATACCAATCCTATTGAAAGTATTCCAGGCAACTGAAAAAGATGGAACTCCCCCCAAATCATTTTATGAAGCTAACATCACATTGATACCCAAACCGGATAAAGATCCAACAAAAAAGAGAGCTATAGGCCAATATCCTTGATGAATATAGATAGTAAAATTCTCAACAAGCTTCTAGCAAACCAGATCCAACAACACATCTCACACTCCACCATGACCAAGTAGGCTTTATCCCCAGGACGCAGGGCTGGTTCAACATTTGCAAGACCATAAACATAATTAAATAATCAATAGATGTAAAGACAAAAGCCACATGATTATATCATTAGATGCAGTAAAAGCTTTTGATAAAATCCAGCACCTCTTCTTGATAAAAACCCTCAAACCTCTAGGCATAGATGGAACATACCTCAAAATAGTAAGAGCCACCTATGAGAAACCCATAGCCAATATACTGCTAAACAGGCAGAAATTGGAACCATTTTCCCTGAAAACCAGAACAAGACAAGGATGCCCACATTTACCCCTCCTGTTCAACATAGTATTGGAAGTCCTAGCTAGAGCAATCAGACAAGAGAAGGAAATCAGGGGATCTCCAAATAGGAAAAGAGGAAGTTAAGTTATCCCTCTTTACAGGTGATATGATTCTATACCTCGAAAACCCAGGAGAATCTGTCAAAAACCTCCTTGCACTGATAAAGTCTCAGGCTATAATATAAATGTGCAAAGGTCAGTTGCATTCCTATACACCAAATATAAACAAACAGAAGCCCAAATAAACAGCACAATCCCATTCACAATAGCCACAAAAAAGTTAAGATACCTAGGCATCTTCCTAATCAGAGAAGTCAAAGACCTTTACAATGAAAACTACAAAACACTGCTCAAAGAAATCAAAGACGATACAAAAATTAATGGAAAAATATTCCACACTCATGGATTGGAAGAATCAACATTGTTAAGATTTCCATCCTTGTTGGGAGCCAGCCTTGGAGGTCCACATGATTGACAGGGTCCCGGTGGGCCGAAGACCCCGGGCCGCAGGGCAAGCCCGGGAAGCTGAGGCCCTTCTGTCTTCCACCTTTGCTGTTTGATACGGCTGAAGAAATTCTGTGCAGTCGTGGAAGAAGAAAATCGCATGTTTATGCGAAGTACTCACATCTAACCTGAGAATGTCATGGTTCATTTTCCCATTTTCCCACTATGCTGCTTGGTCTTTTCTAACATATGCAAGGGTTAAACTCTGAAGCACATCAAGAATGCTTTCTTTCACTTGGTTATAAGTTACTAGATATTGCTTGAATAAAAAGATATTCGTATATTCACTCCTTATTTGATTTAGAATTATGCAGTTTAGTGTTTAAGACATAAGGTTTTTTAGAAGCACAAGTTTATGGTAAGTTCATTATGAGCTCATTATAAGTTCTAACACTTATCTAGGAGTTATGTAGGTGATTTACAACACTGTCTTCACAGACCTAGGATAAAAGATTAATCGTTAAGGTTTTTACTTAATTCTATAGTTAAATTTTAAGTAAATGTTTATAGAGTGGGTTTTCACTGAATTCATAATATACTAATTAGATACTTTTATGATAATTAACTAAATACAGAAAGCAACCTTGGGGGCCTGGGAAATGTCATTAAAAGCTTCTTTTGAGTTTTCTTTAGAAATAAACACTGCAGGATAAGAGAAAAGTAACGAAGACACCTGGACAAGAAAGGCGATTACAAAAACTTTGAAGGTCGTAAAAGTCCAAAAGAGAAGAACTGCTACATGAAGGATCGTGCACCTGAGAACTTTCTTGAAGCACTTCAAGGACTGTAATTTGGGACTCTTTTGAAGAGAGTTGCTGGCAGTGCTATTCTAGACATGATAATTGTTTTATCCATGTATTACTCATAATTGGTAAATGTAATATCATACAAGTTTATATAATCAATATACATATGTATGAGGGTTGACAAAAATTATTAGGCTCTGGTTATGTTTAACAAGGATTTTACTTTGTGTCATTAATTAAGTTTTAGTGCTATAGCTACTTTGAAGATTGTTTTAAGTTCATAAGTTTAAGTTCACACAATGATAAAATTGGTGCCTCAAAGATAATAATAATTGCTCCACTGCCTATCTTAAGACAAAGATGTTTTCCAGGAGGTTGCCAAGCATAAGGGAAAACAGCCAAATCACCATTATCCTAAACTTAAAAGCTCATTGGCAATTATGCAACCATAATAATTTTAGTTGTGTTAGTTTTATTTCATTATGTTTAGTTCACTTCATATGTTTATGCAGAGTAAAGATTAGTGTATGTATTTTCACAGTAAGTGACTTTCATAGTTATTCTTTAAATGCTAGCCACTGTTGTTTGGTGAAGTTAATGGACTTCATATTCCTACTATCACTAGGTACAATCTATAGTTTTGTTTTAATGACTTTAAGGCTTTTTAATTAGACAAGTGATGTGGAACCAAAATCAAAGTAAACCTTGTATGCATTATGTTTAGTTTAAGTGAAACTCCTTTTACACTTATCTCAAGACTCATTAACTGAAAGTAGATACTGTTTTTGGCTTATTCGTTTCTTCTAAAGACCGCTAGATGGTGGTAACTTTTAAAACATATGTACGTGAAGGAATTTTCTTTGTCTTGCCCCTTTTACAAATGCTATAAAAGCTTTCTGTTAACTAATAAAGGATGTCATCTGCTCAGGAAGCAGGTGTCTGGGAATATTGCGTCCGTCTTTCGCCTATCTGTCTCTCCTTCAGGAGATCTCACGACCTGGCAAAAGGGGCTGGACCCCTAAACATCCTACCCAAAACATTCTACAGATTTAATGCAATATCCATTAAATGTCCAGCAGCGTTCTTCTCAGACCTGGAAACGACAATACAGTAATTCATAGGGAAACATTAAACAACCACAAATAGCCAGTGCTTAGCAAAACAAACAAACAAACAAACAAACAAACAAAAACAAAGCCGGAGGCATCACGCTCCCAGACTTCAAGCTTTGTTATAAAGCTACAATAATCAAAACATCCTGGTGTTGGTACAAGAACAGGCATATAGACCAATGGAACAAGATAGAGATTCCAGAAGCAAAACCTCAATTTCTCAATCAACTCATCTTCAACAAAGCCTCTACAATCAGTCACTGGGGAGAGGAGAAGCTATTCAGTAAATGGTGCTGGGAAAACTGGCTGACCACATGCAGAAGATTAAAACAAGACCCCTACCTATCACTATACACAAAATCCAAGTCTAAATGGATCAAAGACCTAAATGTAAAATCTCAAACTATAAGAATCTTAGAAAATTCAGGAGATACCCTTATGGAAATTGGAACTGGCAACCAATTCCTGATCTAAACCCCAAGTGCCCATGCTGTAAGAGATAAGATACACAAGCGGGGCCTTATCAAACTGACAAGCTTCTGCAAAGCCAAAAATTTTGCCAACTGTATGTCTGACAAAGGCCTAACATCTAGGCTTTACAAGGAACTCAAACGTGCCACAAAGAAAAAAACAAACAGCCCCATTACAAAGTGGACAAAAGATATGAATAGACACTTCTCAAAAGAAGACATACGAGCAGCCGACAGATACATGAAAAAATGCTCAGCCTCACTAGTCATCAAAGAAATGCAAGTTAAAACTACATTGAGATACCACCTAACTCCAGTCAGGATGACCATCGTCAATAACTCAAAAAACCACAGATGCTAGAGAGGATGCAGTGAAAAGGCAACACTTCTACGCTGTTGGTGGAAGTGTAAACTAGTACAACCTCTGTGGAAAACAGTGTGGCTATACCTAAAAGGTCTAAAAATCGACCTTCCATATGATCCTGCAATCCTCCTACTGGGAATATACCCGGAAGAACTCAAATCACTCTATGAAAAAGATACCTGCACACACATGTTTATTGCAGCATTATTTACAATAGCAAAAACATGGAACCAATTGTGCTGCCCACCAAAAGAGAACTGGATAAAAAAAATGTGGTACATATACATGATGAAATATTACATAGTCATAAGGAGGACAAAATTATGAATGCCACAGCAACTTGGATGGACTTAGAGTCTATTATACGGAGTGATCTATCACATAAAGAAAGAGCTGAGTACCATGTGTTCTCACTCATAAGTGGACCTTGAACAATTATCATAATACTATAAGAAAGGGATTGGCTATAGTTGGAAACTGCTAGGAGAACTGGGGGTGGGTGGGATTGGCAGTAGTGGGAAGGGCCACAGCTATCAACAAGGATACCTGCATAATGAACATTTGTATATCTAACCCTGAATTGTACCCCACATCTTCAAAATTAAAAAAAAAAAAATCTTTATGTGGTGAATGTTGAGTTTTTCAAACTTTAATCGTTTCCCTGCAGGATTTCTACCATATCTATATACCATCTATATACATATATGTATACTCTATACATATATTCATAAAATAACAGTTGATTCAAATTATTTTTCTATTTTTTCAATCTATTTTTAATTTTTTGTCATACCACTTTTTACTTTGTATCTATGTTCTATTGTTTATTCAGTATAGAAAAAATTGAATACATTTATAGTATTCTCTTTTAATTTGGTAATTCCACATTGCCAAATATTGACTGTTGTTATATTGTCTCCTACCCAGTACAAAAAGAGGAAGTATAGGCCTGGCAGACGGTTCCTGTGTCATGTTATTGATCTAAATAAGAGTAATATCATATTTCTCTCTCTCTTTTTTAAAACAAAAAACCTAATTTGGGGAAATGTGATGTGATAATTACTGATTACTCAGGGAAATGTTTTTAAAAGTAGAAATTAATTAATTCTTTAACCAAGAAGAATCTTAAGGTAGACACCTAAGTGTTCAAGGAGAGAATATATATTCCATATAATGAGTTAATGCTGAAAAAAAATCAGATGGTGGCCCCACTGTACATGATTCTGTATGTACCAAAGCAGAAACGGGTCAGAATTAACAAAATTATGCTGGATAGAGGAAAAAAAATCTGTGTCACAAATAGAATTAATGATAATCTCTTTCGGACCTGATACTTTCATTAAATGGGTCAAACTCATAAATCAATGCTACAAAATGCATCATTTTCCATCACTTTTAATTGTAATATACACTATGTACAGAAAGACAAGAGTTACCTGTCTTAAACTAAATACAGATAAACAAATAATTTGTCCAAAACCAGAATCAGCACTTATAAAAAGTGCAGAAAATGCAAGCGCCAAAAACAAACAAACAAAAAACCTCCAAACTATGCCTCCTATGACGGTCACAGTTTTGAAAGAGATCTTCTGTGCTGTCATTCTTCCTCCGATTATTGTCAGTCCAGTGCACAGCCAGTGCCCCATGGTCCCACCCACTGCGACTCCATAGGGATCCTCTCTAGCTGCCAAAACAATCGTGGCTGTTGAGAGCAGATCACCCCCTCTGCTAAGAATGTTAATGTAAGGACTTGAACAAAAATGGGTGAAATAAAATGCATCCACCTCTGAGGCACGGCTGTGTTTGCACCGGTTTCAACATCTCCTGGTCACTTTAAGAGGTTGGTTTTCTGAAACGCTTCATCTTTCTTCTGTAATTCTGCTTGCACTTCTTCCAGCTCCTCTTGACCCTCATCAGGACTCATCTTTAAGCCTTCCGGAGCATTCTAATGCCAATAATGGCAAACAGTGTCGTTGACACACAGCATGTATACACCCAGGGGATGACTGCGGTGGCATAGCTAAACAGAACTGAAAGCAGGTCATCAGGCCCCAGGTGAGCCCGCCGGCCCGGTCGAGCGGTTGTAGCGCATGGCCGTGACCGCTGCTAGGAAACACGCCTTAACGTCCAGTTTAGACACGACGACGACCGCTATGGCAGCCACAGATGCATGGATGAATCCCAAATTAGTCTGAGGAGCTGGATCTTCTTTATTGGTATGACCTGGGCCAGCTGGTGTGAATCCTTTCTCGGCCCGGCTGCGTTTGCAGTCGCTGGGCGGCCGCCAGCGGCTTTGGGCGCGGGGGGCCAGGGCTTC
>NW_007249734.1:388116-427471 GCF_000164805.1 Carlito syrichta | reverse complement strand
TGGTCGCGGTGGCCCAGGTCTTCTCGCCGCCCGCCTGCACCCGGGGCGGCCCGCAGCAGGGAAGCAGCGGGAGCAGAAGCAGCCAGGGCGCCGCCGCGCACCACCGGCAGAGGACGCACCGGCGCCGGAAAGGCCCGTCCCGGGTCTCCCCCAAGGAGCGACCTCAGGCCTCTCCGCCGCCGAGCCCCGCGAGCCACCGGGCACCAAGCGGGAGGCTGGGGCGGGCCCGCATCTGCAGCCGCCGCTCTGCCCTCCTCTCCCCTCTTTGTGTGACATATTCAATAAATGTGTAACTGTAGGCCGGGCACGGTGGCTCACGCCTGGAATCTCAGCACTCTGGGAGGTTGAGGTAGGAGGATTGGTTGAGCCCAGGAGTTTCAGACCAGCCGAAGAAAGAAAGGGGAGGGGAGGGAACTTTAAACATTTTAAATGTTTTTCTTTATAGACTGTTAAAAATACTCGGGTGCCATATTTGATCTTTTGACAGACACTGGTCTAATAGAATGAGTTCTGGACTAGGATGTAGAGGCCTGGATGATGGTACAGACATGACCATTTTCTAACTTTGGTCGTTGAGGAGGTCAATGGACCTTTCTGATTCTGAACCTAATGAAGTTGTGAAGATTAAAGGGCTAAATGACCATAAAGATCTTTCCAATATGCAATGCATTTAGTAGGTGTTAGTTTTTATCTCTTGAAGGAAATTCAGCAGGTTAAAGGCCATGTTTACCCAAGTCAAGACTGTATGAGTTGAGTCTAAATATCTTCTCTGAGTAGTTCTTTTTTTTCTAACCCCCTCCCCAAACCCCAAATCCCTTCCCACTCTCTAAGTAGTTCTTATTCATACAATATGCAACAAAATGTTGATAAAAGACCCAGAAGTTATTTTAGAAGGCTACTTATGAAACCAAGTGAGAAGACAGATTCCCATTGTAAATGCTTTATATGGAAGTTCACACAATTATTTATCACATTCTCTTAGATACTCGGTTGCACTTTTCAAAGCTGCAAGAACAAAAAGGCCACTAAAATAAGCTGAAAGGAGAGCAGAATTATTGTAGGTGCTTAGAAATCTCGGGGACTGTAAGGACTCCTCGTGGTATTCAGGTAGAGCTAATGTCAACTGGGACTGGAAAACCCCAATCTTTCAGAGGTCTTGGGATCTCTTCTCTGTCTCTGTCTTGCTTCTGCTCTCCTGTGGCTCTTCCTCATTCTGATTTCCTCTGCTCACTCATCTTGCTCATGACCCCAGAATGGCAGTAAGAGGAATCTGACCCTGCTTATATGTTTCTAGGATGTCAGAGGTCTCTCACTTATCACAGATTGGCTCCTCTGGGAATCCACTTCAAAAACAATGAACTGTGGCCACCCTGGACCATGGAATGGAAGGGAGGTGCGCTTCATGCATTCAGTCATGAATATATCAACTCCTTCCTCCACCCACCCTTTCTCTCAAAGTGTTAGCAACACTTGGTTAGGGATTGTGGGGCATACTGAAGACCTATCTGAGTGTACGATTTAAAGATTGGTGTTTTCACATGATATATAGTATAATTGAAAAATATCTTTTCAATACAATACACTTCACTTTTTTTTTTTTTTTTTTTAGTTGGAGTTCCACTCTGTCACCCAGGCTGGATTGTGGTGTCATGATTATGGCTCACAGCAGCCTCAACCTTTTGGACTCAGGGGATCCTTCTGCCTCAGCCTCTTGAGTAGCTGGAACTACAGGTGCATGCTACCATGCCTGGCTAATTTTTTGATTTTATGTAGAGACAAGATCTCGTCATATTGCCCAGGCTGGTTTGGAACTCCTGGGTTCAAGCAATCCTCCCACCTTAACTCACAGCCCCCACTTAGTCCCTTTAATGCTAGTTGGTACCTCATGTTTTTTGGCTCTCAAGTTAAATTAGATCTCCTTTCCTGGGCTGGGCTATAGTCATATTTTAAAACTTAAAATTTTTTTTCAGAGAAATTTGAGCTATGAAGTCAGTCTCTATCTGTGGAAAAACAACCCCATCAAACTCTTCTAAATGAGAACTGAGGACACATTATTAACTCTTCCCCTAATGGCTCACTGACTTTGACAAATGTGATGAAATATTTTATTTCCTAAGCAAGGCATCAATCGTTCATTTCTCCTACGCCCAAATGTTCGTATCCCATCATGTAGATACAGTCTGAAAACCCTCAATAACATTAATTACAGAAATTAAAACATATATTTTCAGTACTATTTTATATACTGAATGAATTCAACACAAATTAAGTAATCTTCTTAAACAAAATTTTGCTGAACTTTTAACATAAAGACATAGTTAGTAAATTATAGATGCCTAAGAATCAAATTAAAGATTCTTGTCCACTAAATCTGAGGAACACAAGTCAACTGCTTCTTAAGTAAACACTCCAGATTATGCTGATGCAAGTGGTCTAAGAACTACACTTTGAGAAAACAGCTATGTGTGGATGAAACAATCTAAACAGGCTCTCCTGGGGATGATCTGGCTTTTGCTTTTTGCATAGAGATCATTGCATCGTGCATTTTATATTTAGGACACTCATGCACTAGCTATGCTAGCATAAGTTCCATTTACCTACTTTGAAATAATTATATAACAACTGATTTTTAGGAAACAGTGTTACTCAATGCCCTGGGAGAGAGACTGGAGTTAAGCAGAACCAGGCCAGCCTGGTGCAGTGGGATTCTGGTGTTGGTTTCTTGTTAACCCATAACACTTTCAGTGATGTTCTATGCTTTCAGAGTGTTCTGTGAAGTAAGAAGATTTGCTCCACTTTGAAACAGGTGTTTGCCAAGGGAAATGTGTCTTTTGAAATCAGGTACATTTTCTTGGGTGTTAGAATACATGACTGTAGCAAATGATTATAGAAATGCTATGATAGTCTTTGGGGCTATTTTAAATGTCATACCATATGATTTTTGAATCATAAAAGCTCACAGGTGATACCAGTTCAAATTGAATATTATGTGACTAAGGTACTTAAGAAATTCGGAAGCCCACAGGGATTTTTTTATGTCTCTACAGGGAAAATGTAGGAAAATTGAAGACGTGTGATAGCATAAGAAACTTTCAGTTATTTATCATAAAGATCGCCTGGGTTTTAAATGGAATTTTTTTAAAAAAGATTGTTTCAACCTGAAAAAGATTTTAGAAAACAACAAAGGAAAGACTTATTTTCCAAAGTTTAATGTGTGTTTTTTCATCTAATGCTTTCTGCGTGTTGGTGATAAAGATAAAACCTCTTTCTTCTTTACCCCTACATGTAATGCGGCCCTTGTATCCGTAAAAAGCTGTTATCGGCTTTAAATCTTTTATTTCTTAGCTATAGCCAAGCTTGTTTTTGTGTTTTTTTATTTTTTATATTTCTAATCTTTGGATCACAAAGAAATTAGGTTCTGAGAACTTGTTTCTTTTACCTAAGTTTTCTTTTGGAGATTTTAATGGTCAGTCATTGTACTTTTTCCAATCAAATTTTCAGAAGCTTTCAATGATTCTTGATCTAACTCCTAATTACTCCATATACTATTAAAGGAAAGTACAATTTATTTTCTAAAACTAATTAGACTTACACACCAGCTATGCTTTTACGTGGATTCCCTGCTACAAAGTCTATTTTTCTCCAGCCTCCAGTCTGAAATATTCCTACTTACCCATGTAGTTGCAACTCATTGCTCCTTCCTTTCGCAGCTGAAACTCCCCTGCCTATGTTGGTATTCTTTGTTCTATTGTCCAACCTCTACTCCTGTCCTTATCCCGTAGTAATGTGATCATTGACATGTAGATTTCCACATTAGAAAGCAGCTCACAGAAGTCAGGGAACTTGCCAGGTGCAGCGGCTCATGCCTGTTATCCCAACCCTTGAGAAAGTCAAGGCGGGAGGATTGTTTGAGGCTAGGAGGTCAAAACCAGCCTGGGAAACATAGTGAGACCTCATCTCTACAAAAAAAAGAAAAAAAAATTAGCCAGGCATGATGGCCCATGCCAGTAGTCCTAGCTACTAGGGAAACTGAGGTGGGAGGATTGCTTTAGTCCAGAAGTTCGACGCTGTGATGAGCCATGATTGTGACACTGCACTCCGGTCTGGGTGACAGAGCAAGCAAAACTGTCTCTCAAAAAAAGAAAACAAAGGAAGTCAGAAAACTTATTTTGAAATCCACAGTGCCAGTGCATTGCCTATTGCAAATAAAATGGCAAATACCTAAAGGAGTGTATCTTGATATATTATATTAGACTCAAACCCACATGTTCCAATATACATAAATATTTATTTATTTGTTTATATATACATATTTATTTATTTATGAGTCAGAGTCTCACTCTGTCACTCAGGCTGGAGTACAGTAGCACAATCACAGCTTGCAGCAGCCTCAATCTGCTGGGCTCAGGCGATCCTTCCACCCCAGCCTCCCTAATAGCTGGGACTACAAGCACCTGCCACCACACCAGCTAATTTTTAAATTATTTGTAGAGATGGTCTCCCTGTGTTACTCAGGCTGGTCTGGAACTCTTGAGCTCAAGCAATCCTCCTGCCTTGGTCTCCCAAAATGCTGCAATTACAAGTGTGAGCCACTGCACTTGGCCAAACATTTTTATAGGCCAAAAAATTTAAATAACAAAGACTTCTTTTCAAATGTAAGAAGTTGTGACTTTGCCAAACCCCTTACTCTAACATAGTTGCCTTTGATGTCCAAGATTTCCCAACCTTGGCACTAATGACAGTTTGGGCTGGATAGTTCTTTGTTGTGGGAGGCTGCTGCCTGCATTATTACTTATTGAGCAGCATCCCTGGCCTCTATCCACTAGATACTAATAACTCCTCCTACTCCATCTGTGACAAACAAGCATGTTCTCTAGACATTGCCAAATGTACCCTGGGGGACAAAATTGCTCTTGGTTGAGGTATATTACCCTAGAATGATAACTTTTCCAACTTTGGGTTAATCAAGCAGTGTCTGAAAGATTTCAAACATCATTAGAAAATCTAATTTTGTTAACTTTGTGAAACATGTATTTTTAACGTTTAATTGCCCATTTAAACTTCTAACCAGCTCACAGTATAAACTTACAATCTATTCTTAATATTTACCTGTCTTATTTTTTTAAATGACTTAACATGTATTTTAAACATCCCTATTTTTGCACTTATCTATTGCTTCTTAACACACTATGTTAGTGGCATAGAAAAGCAAGAACGTCATTATGGGTCAGGAATTCAAAAAGGGCATATTAGACGTGGGCAGAGATGCATGGGACCTTGGTACTACCTGTTGGTTGAGTTTCTGTTTTTTTCCTTGTGGCATCTACTGTTACAGGAACATATAATATGGATTCTTAGCTTATGTGACTGGTGCATGGACTGTGATGGCTGGTAATGTGGGGCTTGTTGGCTATCAATCTCTTTCCATGTGGCCAGCTTGTGATTCCTCACAGCATGGCAAGTCTTAGGGTAGTCAGACATTTTACACTGTCCCAGATCAGGCATTTCAAGAGACTTGGACAGAAACCACAGGGCTTCTTGTGACCTAGTCTTAAAATCTGCAAGTCCCAGAATGCCCCTTGTGCTGTAGTTTATTATTTAAGGAATTCACCAAGTCCAGCTTAGATTCAAGGAGTAGTGGGGGGAGGGGGGTGGAAGCAGAGGAACAGACACTATCTCTCTTTAGGGAGTGAAATGCACATATAAGAAGGCATGAAATTGATGGTAACCATCTTGGAAACAAGCTACCAGATCTGCCTAGATTTAAACAAGACAACTCCCTCTTTTCTACCCACCTAGAACCAGGATAGTTTCCATCATGCCTCACAGAGTTTTGGCAGCCCGAGTTCTGAAGATGGACAACAGAAGACAAATGCCCCATTCAGGTTCCTGGGATATTCCCTCACTTTGGACAACAGTTTTTTGTCTGCTCTCTCCTTTTTGTTGATAGTTAGAATTTGGTGCTACTGTAAACACATCTCATTTTGGAGAAGGCATGCTAAGGTCATTTATTAAGTTTTATTTCATTCTTTTGCAATACCTTTCAGGAAAGAAAATTTGTCATCCTGGGAGGGCATGATAAGCTCATAGAAATATTCCTGTTAGATGGATCTGTCAGGATTTTTGGCTTATCATAAACATAAACAATACATATGCTTAGGTCTTGGGAGTGGTTTGGTGGGGAGAGGCCAAGGAAAAATGCAGATCTTGGTACAAATTCCAATTACATAACTGTGGGGCTTAGGATAGGTTCCTTGACTTCTCTGACCTTCATTTTTCTTATCTGAAAAGTGAATGAACTATGTGCACCTTGATTATTAGGTACTGATTTTTGGGACACAGTCCTCTATGCACATCTTGTAAACAGAGTCCCTGGCTGCCTTTGTTCCAGACTGTCTTTCCAAGGTTGAGTATAGAGTAAAAAGCTTGGAAGACAGTGACTTCTTCTGGGATGAAAAGCAGATTTATTTCCCGACCAGGATAATAAGACAATGTCTACCTTTAGGGCAAAGTTCAGGTAGGCTCACTGTCCATCATAAAATATTCAGGTTTTCTAAGCTCAAGGTGTCTCTTTTGTAATGTAATCAACTATACATGAAGGAGCAAGGTAGCTTTCCTTATGTCACTCTGTGGGAATTCAGCTTTAGGAACATATGCAAATGTTGACACTGGCTATTGCTATCACTATGATTAATAAGGTTCTTCGTTTTGACCCAGGAGTTTGCTGTATTCTGCCAGCATCTATGAAACTGTGGCAAGTTTATTCATTAGCTTGTAAGTATGGTAAAATCCTAATCGTTCACAATTTTTGATACTAAATGGCTCCAAATCAGGGCACAAATGTGGGAATATTGCAGGCTTTGAGTCCAGGCAGCTGACTTCCTACACTGAATCCTCTAGAAGAGGGAGGGTAAGTATAGACTCTGGTTTATTTCTCTTCTATTTAATTTCCATCTCTCTGCAAAGGTGTCTATGGTGTCTATGTCTTGCTGTTGGTCTGTAGATGGATAGTAATCACTGACTTAGCCTCCAGTCATTTCCTGTCTATTAGCTTCTTCAAAGAACTTTTGCTTATTTCCTTGGATTTCCAGACTGTTATATTAAAGTTCTAACTTTTCAAGCCTGAACATAGTCTTTAGGCTCAGATGTTGGGCTTTGAGAACAAGAGCACTGGGAATGGTCAAAATTCTGGCAATTGGACTGAGAGAAAAAGGAGAAAGGGCATGAAATGAATGAATGAAACATTTCCAGAAGTATTTTCCTGGAAGGTGATATTTGCTAATTCACACATAGTTCTTCAGGACTAAGTCTCTTAGTAAACTGTAGTTCATCTCTTAGCAGTAATTGCATATCTAATAAATTTCTAAAAAGTTACTAATTAGGGGATGGTAATTACCAATTGCCATAGTTTACTTGAACCTGGGCTGTGCCTGTTTCCTTGGCTATTCCAGGTAGCTATCCCTCTTACTTCCCAAGGGGTTATGTTAGTTGCAGGTCTTGAGTTCCAAGCAACAGGAATCAACTTTGGCTAATAGAAACAGAAGAGGAATCTATGGAAAAATAACAGGAAGAAGGTAGAGAACCAGGCTTTGAAAATAACAGAAACTAAGCTATCTCCAGAAATCTGTATGCAGCAGGCTTCTCAGGATACCATTCTAACCATTCTTCTCTTTTCTTCCTCTTAAAGTACAGTCAGAGAGCAGACTCAGTAGGTCTGAGATGGGGTTTGAGATTTTTTTTTTCTTGAGACAGGGTCTTGCTCTGTTACCCAGGTTGGAGTACAGTGGCATGGCCATAGCTTACTGCAGCCTCGAATTCCTGGACTGAAGTGGTCATCCTGCCTTAGCCTCCTGAGCAGATGGGATTAACCGTGTGAGCCACCATTCTTGGCTAGGAATTTTTTTTTTTTAAACTCTCTAGTCAGGGGTAATAAGCAATCAATCCTAAAATGAAGAATCAATTTCTTTCTGTGCATAAGCAGAAACTTCTGAGGCAGAGTTGTTAAACTCCAAAGTTATACGCTCGACTATTTAGATTAGAAAAAAATTAAGCATGATAAGTTTTTTTTTTTTTTTTGAGTTGGAGACTCCCTCTGTCACCCAGACTAGAGTGCAGTGGCCACTCCTGGCCACCGCAACCTCAACCTGCTGGGCTCCGGCGATCCTTCCGCCTCAGCCTTCCAAGTAGCCGGAATTACAGGCATGTGCTACCACGCCCAGCTGATTTTTTTTTGATTTATTGTAGAGATGAGGTCTTGCTGCCCAGGCGGGTCTCAAACCCGCGGGCTCAGGCAATCCACTCACCTCAGCCTCCCAAAGGCGCGGGATTACAGGCTGAGCCACCGAGCCCGGTGCATTATAACATTTTAACTCTGATTTCTGACTGTTAGCCTATGGGCTAAATTATACCCCCGCAAACCCTCCACTGAATTAATATGTTGAAGTCCTAACCCCTAGTACCTCAGAATGTGACTGTGTTTTAGACAGGGCCTTTAAAGAGGCAATCAAGGTTATCTGAGGTTATTGGAGTGGGCCCTAATCCATAGGCACAGAGGAAAGGCCATGTAAAAAGAGGAAGAAGATGGCCACTTGTAAACCAAGGAGAGAAGTCTCAGAAGAAACCAATCCTGCTGACACTTTGATCTTGGACTTCTAGCCTCCAGAACTGTGAGAAGATAAATTTCTGTTATGT
This sequence comes from Carlito syrichta, assembly GCF_000164805.1. Taxonomy (NCBI): domain Eukaryota; kingdom Metazoa; phylum Chordata; class Mammalia; order Primates; family Tarsiidae; genus Carlito; species Carlito syrichta. The sequence goes on along the minus strand of NW_007249734.1, from coordinate 418,780 downwards.
AAAGCCACCCAGCCTGTGGCACTTTGTTGTGGCAGCCCTAGCAAATGAATACAGTTACAAACAGCTATAGCAGGGTCACAAATTTATTGACATTGCAGCTCTTGCATGGAAGTAAACAATAGCCCCTGGATTTTTCTACAATTGACTTATTATTTTTCACAAGCTTCACCTTACTGGATAACAGAAAGAATTTTAAAAGGGCAATGACATTTTAATCCTTTTCTGGTCTTGTTTAATAATTTAAATTGTGTCCTTCAATTATTCATTTTTTGTTTGACTATTGACCAGGTAAGTGCAGAGTTCTGCATCTTCTTCTGCCTGTCTTTAAGATGGGGTATGAGGACAGGGAAAAGGATCATATCTTCTGTAGCTCTGTGGAGTTGAGTGAAACATTCTTGGACTCATATAGCATCTTTTGGATCATTTTAGAGTGACTGGGCTGCTGTCTTGCTAAATCTGGTCATTGTTGGGGTCCCATGAATCTCACTGGTGTTTTGGGGATAATTCATGGCATCTCTTTCCCATTGGCATCTACGATCATGGCTATTTTCTATGGATCTGAGATTCTACTTAGGAAGCTTGCTGTTGGTTCAGAGATGCTCTCACTAAATCCCCATACCTTTACCGGGATGTGGGATCCAGGCTCCAACATCTACCTGCTTTCTACCACCACCTCCATTCTACTGCTCTTTTCTATATTGAAAGTGATCGACGCAGACCTTCTCCTAGACTTGCAAGGTGGGATGCATACCAATAGCTCTGAGGTCCTCAGGCTCAAACATACCTACCAGGATAGTTCTAAAGTCCTTGAGTGCTTTGAGGTTGGATGCTGGAGGCAGGGAGGGAATCAACAGTCTTGCTGTTTTCCCTACTCACTGCTTCTGCTCTGCCTTCTTCATTTCCTAATCAACCAGGCTGAAAATGGACTTGTTTTCTCAGTCTTCCTGTGTTAATGAGATCTCCCTTATAAAAAACAGTATGAACAAGGGTACCTGAATAATGAACATTTGTATATTTAACTCTGAATTGCACCCCACTTCTTTAAAATAAAAAATTAAAACAAAAACAGTATGACTAAGATTACCAACCTTGGATTTCTAAAGGAAGGGATAAAGGAGTCTAGAAAATCCTTTTGCTCTCTTTTTCTCCAAAACTACTTGCTGCATTTTGGATTATCAAACACAGAATATTAACACTATTTTTTTTCTCTTTGCATTCCCATTTGAACAATTCTAAATCTCCCCCAGGCAAATTATTGGCAGAATGGAAGCAAGATTTGTATAAGAAAATGCAAAACAGAAAAATCTCATTAATATTTTAGAAAAGTTCATGTTATTACTAGCTCTCAAGAACTGCTATGGAGTAATTCCTATCTCTCACTAATAGATGTAATTATGCTTAACATAAATTCAATACATTGTGGAGAAGTTTGGTAACACTTCCTATACTCAAAACATTTCTTTAAGGTAGTGCTATTCCTTTAAAAAGCCCAGTGTTCTCCATGCCAGATAAAGGAATGGAACCAGTAAAAACCATTGAACAAGGCATTTCTCTATGACCTCTACCTGCTCTCTCCAACCACATCTGAAGAGCAATTCTCACCGCCATTGTCAGCTCCCACAAACAGCTGAAAAAGAGAGGACACTGTCTGATGATATTATCAAGATTGTTTCATTTCCACTTTGAGAAGCATGTCACTTCAGATTTTCACCAGGATGGAATTGGGTAATTCTCCTCATTTATGTGCGGTGTTCAAATTAGAACTCACATCACGTGGGGTAAGACTTTATGAACTCCAAACTACATTGCTTTCCTGAACCTAGAGCAAATCAATTTGTTTTTCACAGGCTAGGGATAGAGAAAATCAGTCAGTATGTCCACCAGCAACATTGAATCACCTTCTCCCTTGTCTTAGGTACCTAGTGAAAGTCATATAGTTACTTAATATTGCTCTCAATTTATCTCAATTCAAAATATTGGTCATCCCCTTGTTGATTAGTATGGGGCTGAGTATTGTGTGGAATACTAAGTGAGTATCTGGAGCTGATAACCTTGACAGGTCAACTTAACATTTGAATGGAAAACAACATAAGGAAAAATAAAAACTGAGTCAAAATACATAGTAAACCAAAACAAATAAAAACATATATCTATAAAAAGACTTGTATACAGATGTTCATATCTCCTTTATTTGAAATAACCCCAAACCTGAAATAACCTATATTAGTTCTCTTTTGCTGTGCAACCCAAGATTTAGTGACAGGGCAACAGACATTTATTATCTCAAAGTTTCTGTGGATCAGGAATTTGGGAACAGCTTAGCTGGATGGTTCTGGCTCTGGGTCTCCCATGGGGTTGCAGCCAAGCTGTCCACGGGCTGTGGTCATCTGATGTCTGGACTGAACTTAGAGGATCTGCTTCTAACATGACTTGCTCATGTGACTGCTGACAGACCTCAGTTTCTCATTACATGAGCTTCTCCATGGGGCTGCTTGAGTTTCCTGACTGCATAGCAGCTGGCTTCCCCCAGAGTGGGTGATCCAAAAGAGAACAAGGAGAAAGTTCAAAATCGTTACTTGACCAAGTTTCAGAAGTTGCATAGCATCTCTTCCCTTTTTTTCTATTCATTAGAAATGATTCACTAAGCCCAGGCCATACTGGAAAGGAGAGGAAAATTGGATTCTACTTCTTGGAGGAGTATCAAAGTATTATGTATGGGCATATTTCAAAACCACCACACAACCTAAATGTCCATTCATAAAGAGAATCAATAAGGAAATTGTTTGCATGTCCATACAATGGAATACCACACAGCAATAAAAAGGAATGAAGACTTGATACATGCAACAACATGGATGAATCTCAAAATAATTAAAGAAAGAAGTCAGACAAAAAAGAGGACAAAGAGGCTGAGCATGGTGGCTCATGCCTGTAATCCCAGCACTTTGGGAACCTGAGGTGGGAAGATTGCTTTAGGGAGTTGGAGACTAACCTAGGTAGCATAGCAAGACCTTGCTTCCACAAAAAAAATTTTAAAATTAGCCAAGCTTGGTGGCATGTGCCTGTAGTCCCAGAAACTCGTGAGGTTGAGGTAGGAGTATCACCTGAACTCAGGAGGTTGAGGCTGTGGTGAGCCATATTTACTCCACTGCACTCCAGTTTGGGCAACAAAGTGAGACCCTGACTAACAAAACAAAACAAAAACCATAGGATTTTGTTTATATAAAATTGTATCACTGCCCATTAAGCTACATAGAACACAGCTCAATGATTGCTTGGGACTGGAGTTGGCAGAGAGAATGATAAAAGGAGAGGCAGAGGGATTTCAAAATACCATCAGGAAACTTTTAGAGATGATGGTATTCATTTTCTTGATTGTGATAACAAATTCAGATGTGTGTAACTATGTCAAAACTCATCAAATTTTATATTTTGAATATATATAGTTTATTGTATGTCAATTATACTTCAATAAAGCTGAAAAAAATTGTGATAAGGACAAAATTTTTCAGTTTATATGCTGATTATATTTTCCAGAAATTTAGTTTTTAGCTCTGTCTCCTGAGTCACCAGATATAATTAATAAATCTAGGACTTTTATCTATTGCAGAATAGTTTTCAGCATGGAAGGATCTAATTAACCTCTTTGAACATAAGGTAATAAGCCTGGGACTCTGAGTTCTTATTTGGCTAATCCACACACTTCAGGTTATTGTCATTTAAAAAATGCTACTTGAAAAACTTTACCTATATGGCCAACAATGTCTGTTTTGTTTGGTGGGTTTGTGCAAAATCAAACTAATTTTTTTCTTCACAAATATGCTCCTTTATCTCAGTTTATTACCTTGCCATTCACCCAATATCCTGACCTAGAAGCATCGACTACTTCTCTTTCACTGTCGTCTGCTTCCCCAACCTACTCCTCACAATTCACTTATTAATTTAACTAACATTCGTTGAGCAACTGCCACATGCTGACACTGTACTCGTTAGCTGCACAGTGGTGAGCAAATGCACCTGGCTTTTACCCGTATGCAACTCCCATTGTAGGGGACAATATAATCACCAAATCTGGTCAATAGTATATCAGAAACATCTCTTATATCCCCTTTGTCCTCCATTCCCATTGCTACAGATTCAGTTTAAACACTTATCATCTCGTCTCTAAAATGATTTTCTTTAGCTGGTCTCTCTTTCTTTTTAAAAAATCTCCTTAGGCTAGTTTGTTCTGCTCTCTACATTGCTGTCAAAATCTGCTTTCTTTTTTTTCCTCCCCTCCCTCCCTTTCTCCCCTCCCTTTCTTCCCTCCCTTCCTTTCAAGTCGGGGTATCACTCTGTCACTCAGGCTGGAGTGCAGTGACATGATCACGATGATCATGGCTCATGGCAGCCTCAACCTCAGGCAATCCTTCCACCTCAGTATCCTAAGTAGTTGGAACTACAGGTGTGCACTACCACATGTGGTTAATTTTTTCTTTCTTTCTTTCTTTCTTTCTTTCTTTCTTTCTTTCTTTCTTTCTTTCTTTCTTTCTTTCTTTCTTTCTTTCTTTCTTCTTTCCTTCCTTCCTTCCTTCCTTCTTTCTTTCGCTCTTTCGCTCTTTCTTTCTCTCTCTCTCTCTCTCTCTCTCTTTTTTTTGTAGAGGTGAGGTTTCACTATGTTGCCAAGACTGGTCTCGAACTCTTGGGCTCAAGCAGTTTGCCTGCCTCAGCCTCCCAAAGTGCTGGGATTACAGGCATGAGCCACTGCACCTGGCCCAGCTGATTTAAAACAAATTTTTTTTTTTGTATAGAGATGCTCTCACTTTGTTGTCCAGGCTGGTCTAGAACTCCTGGGCTCAGGCAATCTTCCCACCTTGGCCTCCCAGAGTGCTGGTATTATAGGCATGAGCCACCATGCCTGACCCCAAAGTCTGCTTTATAAAACACAGCTATATTTGATTATGTTATTCTCCAATTCAAATCATTTTTTATCTTATCACCTGAATGAAATCCATACTCCTTCACGACTTGACTGTGACCTGCTGACTCAACTTCAATTTCACTAACTCAACTCCCTCCTTTATTTGCTCCACTCAAAGTTCCCCATCATAGCCGGGTTCGGTGGCTCAGCATGTAATCCCGCGCCTTTGGGAGGCTGAGGTGAGTGGATTGCCTGAGCCCGTGGGTTCGAGACCTGTCTGGGCAGAGAGACCTCATCTCTACAATAAATCAAAAAATCAGTCGGGCGTGGTAGCGCATGCTTGTAATTCCGGCTACTCGGAAGGCTGAGGTGGAAGGATTGCCAGAGCCCTGCAGGTTAATGCTGCGGTGGCCGGGAGTGGCCACTGCACTCCAGTCTGGGCGACCGAGTGAGACTTCAATCAAAAAAAAAAAAAAAAAGTTCCCCATCATACTGTACATGCTTGCATGCTTTGCTTTTGCTTGGGAATGACATCTGATCTCTCTTTCTCCCAATAAACTCTGCATATTCTTCAATACGCTGTTTACATGAACCTTCTTTCTAAAGAACATCTATTCATAAGCAGAATTTATCAGTCTTTCAAACATGTCTATTTTTGTCATTTATCACTTATCAAGATATAATGTAGCTTACTGCTAAGAAATGCCGGCCAGGCTCAGTGACTTAGCCTGTAATCCCAGCACTTTAGGAGGCCAAGGCTAATGGATTGCCTGAGCCTGCGTGTTCAAGGCCAGCCAGGGCAACTTGGCAAGACCTCATCTCTACAATAAATCAAAAAAATTAGCTGTGTGCAGAAGTGTGCGCTTGTAGTTCTGGCTACTTGGAAGGCTGAAGTAGAAGGATCGCTGGAGCCCAGCAGGTCAACGCTGGGGTGGCCGTGAGTGTGCCACTACACTACAGCCTGGGCAACAGAGTGAGACTCCAACTCAAAACAAACAAGCAACAACAACAACAACAACAACAGCAAACACACGAAGAAACAAAACCAAACAAACAAAAGAAATGCCAAGTCATGGTGTTATCCTACTGAACATAACATTTTTACGGAAAAACAAAATCATATGATGATACTCTGTGCATAAACCACTTAACAGATCAAAACAAAAACAAGAACCCTCCATAATCATGTCTGATCACAGACGAAAACAGGAGCATTGTACTAACCACAAAAATGCCAAATACCCCTTTCCCAGCTAATGTGAAGTTTCCTGCTACCTTACAAACTAGATTTAACACCATTCCATTCTCTCCTCCTACGTAAAAATTAGGTTATCCAATAGTATTGCTCCTACTTTCTGACAGTACCGATCCAGATATAAACTCTGTTTCTTTGAACTTTTCCCAAAATTACCTAACACAAACTCAAAGTCAAACGCTGTAAGTAGTCCCCCCATTATTCTCTGAGACTCTCCTTTGTTCCCCATGGCTTGAAGTCCCCCTTCTTGCAGCAAATAACAGACCCAGTTTGGAGTATAGGCATATTCCTGGTGGTGTTCGACTGGCAGGCATCGACATATTTACATGTTTGATTTTTGAGACTTTTTTTGACACTTCCTGTACCCAACATAGTGCCCGCCCAGATGAGTACATGTTTATAGGATAAATTAATGCATACATGTTTTTTTATTAAAGGCATACAGTTCAACAAACAGAAGAAACTGCTTTAATAAAATATGTTATTTTTCAACCATATGCTGTCAGTCACCTTCTGAGTTCATTTTTGCATATGAGCAGGCTCTTATGGTTTAGATGCTATTGCCTTTGGCCAGTTCCCATATCTGTAGAGCTCAATACTTCATTCTGAAGTGATGATGGCTTGTATCATACCTCTGTGGTTTCTCATAATCCTCCCCATGCCCAGCATGGATAGCTACACAGCCCACCAGGTGTGAGGATGCTGTTGCCCAGACTATACATTACTGGAAATAAGTCACAGTGGGAAAGCAGGTTAGGACAGTTTAAAGAGTAAGGAAAGAGAAGCTATGAAAAACTAGAAAGAAAATTGATTTCTAACTACAGTTAGGCCTCATACTTGTTTTGACTTCATAGATGATTCAGGGTATAGTATAGTATGGTTGTCCTCTCTCTCCAGGTTTCATTTATATCTGTAGATTTCCAGAGCCCTCTCAACTTTAGTATTGTGTGTCTTCCTGTTTTGTGCTTTAGTAACATACTACACAGTAGAAATACTGTAAGAAAAGGATTGACAGTAGCGGGATACTGTGGGGTTGGGGTGGGGGTGGGGGTGAGAGGTGGGGTTGACAGTAGTGGAAATCTGCCTGGGGAAGGAGGGGCACACCTCATCAACAATGAATATTTGTATACCTAACCCTGAATTGTACCCCACAATTTTAAAATAAAAAAATTTAAATTAAAAAAAAAGTGCTAGATCTAGTCAAGGCACTTAGCTCATTTTTTTCTGGTATAGTAGAATAGTTAAGAACTTAGGTTTTTAACTTAGGAGGACATGGGTTGGAATCTAGGATTATCAATTTCCTCTCACCTAACCTTCTAAAGCTCAGTTTTCTCATTTGTAAAGTAGGGATATCAACAATAAATATCCTTTAGAGTTGTGGTGAGAATGAAATGAAATAGCATATAAAAACGTTGACATGTAATTGCTAAAAAAAATGTGTAACTGTTATTAATTCAATTAGCTAACTACTTTTTAATTTTTAAAAATTTTTAATGTAAAGATGTGGGATACAACTCAGGGTTAGGTATACAAACATTGATCATGCAGGTACCCCTGTTAATGAGGTATGCCCCTCCCTGCCCTAGCAGTTTCTGTCAGCTGCAATCCCACCCCCCCACCAACAGTTTCCCATTACTGCCAATCGCTTTCTTGTAGCATTATAATTGTTCAAGGTCCTCTTATGAGTGAGAACATATGGAACTCTGGTCTTTGTTTCTGTGATAAATCACCGTGATAGACTCCAAATCCATCCAGGTTACTGCAGTACTGCAAAGTTACTGCATATTTGTCATTCTTTATGGCTGCATAATATTCCATTGTATATATATATATACCACATTTTAAAATTCAGTCCAGCTTCGATAGGCAACATGGTTGGTTCCATGTTTTTACTATTGTGAATAGAGCTGCAATAAACATTCGTGTGCAGGTATCTTCTTTGTAGAATAATTTGAGTTTCTCTGGGTATATTCCCAATAGGGGAATTGCTGGGTCATATGGAAGGTCAATTTCTAGTTCTTTCAGAAATCTCCAGACTGTTTTCCAGAGAGGTTGTACAAGTTTGCATTCCCACCAACAGTGTAGAAGTGTTCCTTTATCGCCACATCCTCGCCAGCATCTGTTGTTGTTTGTTTTATTAATGATGGCCATTCTTACAGGGGCTAGGTGGTACCTCAAGGTGGTTTTGATTTGCATTTCTCTGATGATGAGTGAGGCTGAGCACTTTTTCATGTGTCTAGTTAACTACTTTTCATTAGAAGAAATTGCAGTTATAAATACAGGATTAGAATACTATGCAATATTACATTTTATAGTACATTTATTTTATATATTATTATGGTATCTATGATACTATGTATATTATAAAATAGAAACTATAATAGTTTATATAATAGGATTTAGTCAAACTTATTATTTCAGTAATAAAAACTTTGCAAAACTGGTTTGTGTATATTATATCTTGTCTGAAATAAGCTTCCAACCTAAAAAATAAAATAAATTCTTTAAAAAAACCTATCACTGTTGGAGTTTTAGTGATTGAACTGGATGACTTTCAAGGTTCCCTGTGATCAGAAAGAGAACAGTGAATTTGATAAACAGCAGGACAGACTAAACCAAGTGGGAAAAGAAGCAGAAACTAGAACGGCCCTTGATAGGGATGAGCATTGTTATCATAGTCAGCTGAAGATGGTGAAAGAAAGCTCAGTCAAACTGAGAGTGTTGACAAAAAGAGTGGTAACTGGTTGTTCTAAGCAGGCAGCTGGGAATCAAGAGGGAGTTGGAGCACAGCAGAGCAACTGGGTGAAATACACAATAATGATATATTACTATTATTATTAGCTAATATTGATGAGTTCTCTTTATGTGCCAAGGTCTGTTCTGAATTGCACTTGTTAGCGCATTTAATCCTCATAACACTCCATTATGATGGGCTCTATTATCATTTCTTTTGGAGGAAATAGAGTTCAAGTGTGTCACCTAGCTAGTAACAGAAGAATTTGATTTCAAGCAAAGGCATTATTTGTTAGGTCCCTTTGAATTGCAGGTTCCCTCAGTGTATTTTTAATCTCTAACATTGTGTTCATATCTGAATGAACAATCTGGATCACTTTTATATCTTTCATTTCTCTCCTTATCATGCTCATGTTTTCTTCTACATTTGTGAACATATGAAATAAGTTATGATAATTACTTGAGTGGTTACTAGTTCTATAATTTGTTTTTATTTTGATTGATTTTTCTACTTATCAAGGGTCATATTTTCCTTCTCCTTTGAATGCCTGATAATTTTTGATTATATAGCAGACATTGAGAATTCTACTCTCTTGGTTACTGAATATTCATGCATTTTAAAAAATATTCTTGAGTTTTTTTTTGAGGATATAGATAAGTAACTTTGTAACAGTTTAATCTTTATGAGACTTATTTTTAAGATTTTGGTAGGTGGGACCAGATTAGCCTTCAGATTTAAGGCTAATTTTACCCTCCAGTTAGTCTTTACTCTTCTGAGAACTCCATCTGATACTCTATATAATATGCCATTTTCCACTTTAAAAAAATGTTTATTTTAAAGATGTGGGGTACACTTCAGGATTAGGCATACAAGTGATCATCGTACAGCTAAAGTTTGGGTCCCCCTTTGGTCCCCAATTCACCTGGTTTGAGATTAGGTACCCTTAATGTTATGTGTCCCCCCCTCCCCTGGTACTTTTTTAAAATTGAGATCTCACTGTTCTCAGAGTGGAGTGCAGTGGCATAATCACAGCTCACCATGGCCTCGAACTCCTGGGTTTAGCCACCTGCGTAGCTGGGTTTACAGGTGCACACCACCATGCCTAATTGATTTTTTTTTTGATGGAGATGAGATCTTGGTATGTTGCCTAGGCTGGTCTCAGACTCCTGGGCTCAGGCAATCTTGCTGCCTCAGCCTCCCGAAGTGCTGGAATTGCAGGCATGAGCCACCACACCTGGCCCATTTTTCTTCTCTGACTGAAGAAAATAGCAACTATTCCTGGCCTTGTGGGAGCCCCAGTGATTTCTCTACCTTCCCCCTTCAGCTGATTCTTTCCCTGGTCTAGACTTGTTTTCTCGTCTACATACAATAATCAGGACTCAGGTGAAGAGTTGGTGAGGGCCTCTGAATATCTCTAGAGCTCTCTTTACCAGAAGCTCTCTCCTCTCTGGTTCTTTGCCCAAACTTTAGTTTAACCTTTGCAAACCCCTAATTCTGCCTTTTTTTTTTTTTTTTTTTAACTCAAAAGACTGCTAGGTTCTTCCTCTCTGCATTGCACCCTGAAAACTTTCTCTAGGCAGTAAGCTGCAGCATTCTTGGAACTCATCTTACTGGTTTTCTTTTTCAGGAATCACTGTCTTGTGATGTCTTCTGTCCAATGTCTGAAAACCATTGTTTTTGTATATTTTTTTTCTATTTTTTGATTGTTTGTTGCAGGAAGGCAATTCTGGTCTCCTTTGCTTGGTCAAAACCAAAAGTGCCTGAGTAGTTTTTACTAAGTTACTAAAGCTGCAGCCTGGATAAGCATGTGATTTGTATTCCTAAACACAATACACACAGATTAATCAACTGTTTCATGATCATATAACATTTCACTTGGACTCAGCCTACCCCTCACTTTAAGGTCTATTGCCTGCTATATCCCATTTTTATGTACAAATTTATGGCTTTTCTAGTTGAAAGCATAGACATTTTACTGAAACTTGTTAAAGGAAAAATGTTTTTAGCTCATCTAGCTAGAAGTCCAGGATATAGGGCAAGATTCAGGTGTGGATAAGATGTGTGTGTCTGTGAATGGGTATGTGTGTGGGGGCAATGATAGTCATATCATTTATTAGAAACGTTCTCTCCAGTGTCAGGCTAGATCACGGTTGGTACTGTAGGACTTACATTCAAGCAGTTAACTACTTCAAGATGCTTATCATATGAGTTTAGGCCTCCCCAGAGAAAGATGTCTTTTCTGATATCCCTTGTAGAAAACTTCTCATATTAGATAAGATTGGTCAGGTTTGGATCACAAGGCCAATTTAGAACTAATCACTCCAGGTTGGGACAAGAGATTCTTTCATTGACTAAGGGCTGGTTATATACTCTACCCGAGTCATATGGAAAGTGGAATACTATTATGAGAAGAAGGGTCCCTAAGCAAGACAAGGACGCACATGTTCACTTGGGGCATAATTTCAAGAGTAATTCAGTAACTTAATACCATACATGATATACAAAATAAAGAACTTAATTCTAGATGAATGTGTCAGCTGAACTAGTTTTTTTTTTTTGAGTTGGAGTCTCACTCTGTTGCCCAGACTGGAATGCAGTGGCTGCTCCTGGCCACCGCAGTCTCGACCTGCTGGGCTCCGGTGATCCTTCCGCCTCAGCCTTCCCAGTAGCCAGAATTACAGGCATGCGCTACCATGCTCGGCTGATTTTTTGATTTATTGTAGAGATGAAGTCTCGCTGCCCAGGCGGGTCTCGACCCGCGGGGTCAGGCAATCCACTCACCTCAGCCTCCCAAAGGCGCGGGATTACAGGCTGAGTCACCGAGCCCGGCAGCTGAACTATTGAATGAAGGCCTAGATCTCTGACTAAGGACAGATTGGTAAAAAAATATTGGGTGTGGTGAAGTCTACCATTAACTGGACACAGATAACCTCATTTATGAAAACAAGATGGTATCATAACAGAGAATACATTTTCACTTTCATTCCTGAGATTTTATGATTCTTTTACAACATAATATTAAAATATTGCTTTCATTAGCAAAATGCTTCATGTGCATAAATCCTAGTACAAAAACAGAGGTGAAATGTTACTATTGATTTTCAAATAGGAGAAAGCAATCATTCCCAGTGTCTCTCAATATAAGCTTGCCAACATCAAATTGTATGAATTATTAAAAAGCATTTTCAACATTAAAATGAGAGAGAAATCTGGTCATTCTTGAAAAACAAAAGAAAAACACCGGGATAACAATTGTATTTAATATTATTCAACCAGCAGGTCTTTTGAATCAAATCCAGTTTGTGTCTTTAAAAGTTCCAAGCAAATGGTAGTAACTGCCTGATATGTTGTTGTTTTAAAGGATTTTAAGTTGTGTTTGGACTAAGCTGGAAAGAATGCATTTTCCACAGTGAATGTAAGCTCCAGTATTAGCTCTTGTGAGGATTAGCTTGACTTATCATCTGAACCCAAAAGGAGTAACTACATCTGGCTCTGGCTTCAGTTGATTCCTTGACCTTGGGTAGATCATAAAGAGTCACCTAAGTTTCTGTTTCTAGAAAGAAAAAAGTCGTGTAACACTCATGTATGCCACAAAATTGATTAACAATGAAACATTATATTGCTTAGGAATATATGCATATATTATTCTACTACTGTTTTTAATCAAGGGGAAAATAAAATTTAGGATAGTGGTTACCTTAGGGGAGAGGGGAGTCAGGAGGATGACAGAGGAAAGTCACAGTGAGATGCAACAGTATTGATATTTAAATTGTTGTTGAATTAGGCAGAGGGCTCATAAGTATTTATTTCCTTCAGAATTTATTAGCTTCATAACATAGAAATATTATATATACTTTTAAATGTATAAATATTACATAATAAAATGTAAAATAATAATAAATTCCTTTAGAAAAAATTCTCTAGCACCTTGAATAAAGGGCATTCAGGAGAGAGAAATGATTCCTTTTATTTCCCAACCCTGTATATTTGTGTTCTAAATTACACTCTTTTTTAGCTTAATCCATATTAAAGAAGTTGAACAGAGTATCACGAGAAAGATCTTGGCTAGCACAAGTCTACTTTGACCTTCTTGAGGACGCTTAATTTATTTAAAACACAAAATGTGCATATGTCCGTATCCTGGTGTCTCAGAATATAGATACCCTATGCCTAGGATTGCTGCATTTTCTGTATCTGCTTTCCTACCATTCCATTCTGTCTTGGACTTGATTCCCTACTACTCCAATGAGTAGCTCATATCAAGATCACAAGTGTCTTCCATCTTGGTAAGACCAATGTCAAGTCTCTGATCTCTTTGTATTTGACTTCTTAGAACCACAGTTAAACACTCCTTTCTGGAAACACTTTGTTCTCATAGTTTGAAAAAAAATCTTTTTCAGCTGCTGTTATTTCTGAATATCTCTTGCTAGTATGGATTCTTTTCTACTAGATTTGTAAAGTTGAATGACTTTAAGTCTTGTCCTAAATTCTCTTTTTTTTCTATAGTCTCACACTAGGTGATGTCATAATATGCTGGTTAATCCCAAATTCTATTTCCAGCCTGGGTCACCTCAGAGCCAGATGTGTATATCCAACTGCCAGACTGACATATTCACTCAGGAACCAGACAAGTTCTAGAAGTATGCTCATCTATCACATTTTTCTCTCTCAGAAAATGCTACATCCACCATGTCATTTCTTGGGCTACAAACATCTTTGATTCCTTGCTTTCCCTTACACCCCACAAACCATCCTTCATCAAGCACTGTCAGCTCTATCTCAAAATATATTCCAAGCGTGATCACTTCTCACCAATTTCATTGCTATCATTCTAGCCCAAACTTCCATCCACCTACCCCACACAGCATACAGAGTTGTGTTTTTAAAGTATAAATCTGATCATATCATTTTATAGCACAAAATTCTGCTGGCTTTCCATTAAAATTCCAAGTGCCTTGCCATGGCCAACAAGGCATACATGATTTGTTATTTCTCAGCAGCATCCCATATCACTCTTCTTTTCTCTCTTGTCTCCATCCACACTGGCCTAGTTTATACTCCCCAATTACACAAAGCTCTGTCCATTCTTGGTGATTTTGCCATTGTTATTTCCCTTTTTTGGGGATGTGCCCTCTACTTTCTCACCCTGTCCAATACTGTCATATATTAATAATTTCTTCTTTGCTTTATTCAACTCTAAACTCAAATGCCAGTTTTTTGGAGAGAACTTATCTCAGGAGCTAGGTGCCACTAGTATTTTGATGTCATTATACTGTTTTATTTTCTCCATCATACTAAAAAATCTTTAAAGTAATCTTATTTATTTGTTTCTTGATTTGCTTATTTTCTGTCTTCTATCCAAATGTTGACTAACAAGAGGACAAAAAACTCTGTCCTATTTTTTGCCTTATCCTCAGTACCTTGAATAGTGTCTACCATATAGAAGACCAATATGCATTCACTGAATTAATTATTCATTGTTGAATGAATGAGTAAATAGTTTAAAATCATGTGGTTGTCAGACATATGTATGTACTTATCACACACAAATCATACATGTTACTCAGACACAAATTATATTATATAACTTAATAAAATAGTCCTGGGGATGATTTAATTGACACAAGGGTACATGCATCATTTTCTTTTATGTAGGAGGTAGATTGCCCCAGTATTCTACCAGTCATAGTCCTTCATTTTTGCATGTTCTTTATATCACTCTAATAAGTTCTCCCACAAGACATTTAAACCTAAGCAAAAAACCAAGAAGGAATTCTAATTCCAACCAGATTTGCCCTCTGCCTGAAACAAATAAAAAGAAAGGAGCAAAAAAACTCCACCAGTTTTTAATTTTCAAGATGCTGGACATAGGGCATTAAAAGTCAGTGATCCCCGAGAGACAGGAAACAAAAGAGGTTAGCTCTATAACTGTCCCATTTTTACTGCTAAGAGATATTTTCTAAGCTGTGGTCAGGCAGAGGAAACCTAGGCAGAACCACAGTTAAAAAAATGAATCTGAGAGTGTGGGAAGACCAAGGCATCTGGAGTTCTTAAGTCAAAGTACTGGAGAGGAAACCCTAGAGATCTACAAGTTGTTCCTCTCTAGTATTCATCATTACTGATTGGTGTATGTGCCTGATTATGGAGGTTCAAAATATATGAAGCAAAAACTGAGAGAACTTCAAGAAGAAATAGACAAATCCACAATTTCAGTCAGAGATTTGAATACTTTCCTCTCAATATTTGCTAGAACATGTAGTAATGAAATCACTAAGGTTACAGAGCAACACTATAGCTATTTGAACAACACTACCAATCAAATGGACCTGATACTTATAGAATACGTTACCCAACAACACATTCGTTTTAAGTTCACATATACACTTATAAAGATAGAGCACATTTTGGGTCAACGCCCCAATCTCTATAAACTTCAAATTGTTTAAATCATACAAAAATGTTCTCTAAACACAATTGAATTAAACTGGAAGTCAATAACAGGCCTGGTGCAGTGGCTAATGCCTATAATTTTAGCATTTTGGGAGGCTGAGACAGAAGGATTGCTTAAGTCCAGAAATTCCAGACCAGCCTAGGCAACATAGCAAGACTTGTCAGCACAAAAAATGAAAAAAATAACCCAGGCATGGTGGCACGTGCCTATAGTCCTAGCTACTTGGGAGGCTGAGGTTGAAGGATTACTTGAGCCCAGGAGGTTGAGGCTGTGATAAACCCTGGTTATGCCATTGCACTCCAGCCTGAGAGACAGAATGAGCTCTAACTTAAAATAAATAAATAAATAAATAAACCAATAACAGAAATAGATAAAGAAAATTTTCAAACATTTGGAAACTAAGTAATACACTTTGAAATAATACATGGGTAAATTAAAAAGTCAAAAAGGAAAATAGAAGTTATTTTAACTGATTAAAAATCTAAATATAGCATATCAGAATTTGATTGAGCAGTACTTTAAATATTGCTACTATTTGTATAGATATATTTAATGCTTATTTTAGAAAAGAAGAAAGGTCTCAAATAAACCTCTGCTTCCACTTAAGAACCTAGAGAAAGAAGAGTAAATAAAATTTGAAGTAAGAGAAGGAAGAAGATAAGTGATATAGAAAGATCACAGTGGAAATAATGAAATAGAAAACAGAAAACAATAGAGAAAATCAATTACATCAAAGCTGGTTCTTCAAGGCAATCAATACAGTTGATAAAACTTCTACACCAATCAGGAAAAAAATAAAGAGGACATGAATGACCAATATTCAGAAATGAGAATGGTGATATTGCTATGGAATTTACAGAGAGTAAAAGGATAATGAGAGAATCTTATGAAAAACATTATACTTGCAAATTTTACAACTAAATAGACAAATTTTTTAACAGTTGCAAACTACCAAAGCTCACTTAGGATAGATAATCTAAATAGCCCTACATCTATTAAATAATAATAAAGGGGTCAATTCTGCAAGAAGATATAACAATAGTAAATATATATGCACCCAATACCAGAGTACTCAAATATATAAAGCAGATATTAATAGATCTAAAGGGAGAGATATGCTACAGTACAATAATATTAGGGAACTTCAACATCCTGCTTTTGGCAATGGATAGATCATGTAGGCAGAAAATCAACAAAGGAATACTGAACTTAAACTATACTTGAGACCAAATCGATCTAACAGACAGTTACAGAACGTTTCATTCAACTGCTGAAGAATTTATGTTCTTTTCATCAGCATGTGAAATATTCTCCAGGCCACAAAATAAGTCTCAACAAATAAAAAATGTTGAAATCATATCAAGTATCTTTTCTAATCACAATGGATAAAAATAGAAATCAATAAGAGGAACTTTGGAAGCTGTACACATACATAAAAACAACATACTTCTGAATGACCATTAGATAAATGAAGAAAACAAGAAGAAAATTAGCAAATTATTGAAACAAATGAAAATGGAAACAAAACATACCAGAACCTATGTAGGATATATCTTTATCAACAAAATAGTGGTCTCACTGTACTGGTTTTCTGGTCACCATTTGCTAAGGACTTGACTTGTTTCTGAGCTTGGTTTATCTGCCATCCTCAAAAAGTCCTCTGGTCACTCTTATGAGGAAGCCTCTAGTTGCTTTTATACAACTTGCAGAAATCTTTCTCTATAGTATTTGAGAATTTCTTTCATTAAAAGAAACTAAAATGTAATTTAACTCATATAGTCACAATTTTCTTAGTTCTGATTACACATCAGTCACTGTGTACTACTAAAGGTTTAAATATGGAAAAGGTGTGTCTACTTTCTCTACCTTATTGTCTTCTACCTCTACCATATGATATTTTAATGGTATCATTGGCCTCATTTTGGTACAAAGTGCACTAAGAGTATAGGAGAAGTTGCATCCAAGTCAGGGTGACAAGAGACACAAGATGGAGTGACTTCACAATTCCTAGTTCCATAGTGGGTGAGCTTGGTCTATCTGCCGTCTTGCTGAGACATGCTACCTGGAATTTAAAATGTGTGCATGGATGGTCATAAGTCAGACTCTGGAGTTGTACTGGTTTTTGTCTTCCTTAAGGCTTAGTTGTTTACTCTTCCTGAAATTTTTGGGAGGCATCATTTGTTTCCATTCCTTAACCAGAATCCACTTCTGTCCCTTGCCTTCCATGAAATCAAGGCATGTGTCTAGTAGGAGAATGTGACATGCAGATTTTTTAATCTTCATGTTGGCTACTGGTCAGAACCTGGATACGTTTAGTCTAGAATAGTCACTTGGAATCCCACTGTTCAGGGGCAACAAAAAAGACATGTTTGTTCTACTGAGCATAAACATTTGAAGGATCTGAGAGAGACTGCATTAAAAATGTCTCTTTCTATTGGTACATGTACTTCAGGTATTTGAGCAAATGCCACTTAGAGATGTGTGCCAGTTTAATATTAGATATTTCATGCCAAGAGAAGTTTATATACACAAATTATATAATCCTATCTATCTATCATCATCATCATCTATTTATCTATTTTTATAGACAGGGTCTTGTTGTATCACGCAGGCTGGACATGGTTTACTGCAGCCTTGAAGTACTGGGTGCAAGTGGTCTTCCTGCCTCAATCTTCTAAGTAACTAGGATTACAGGCATGTGCCACCACACTCAGCTAATTTCTTGTTTTTTTGTTTTCTGTTTTTGTAGAGCTGAGGTTTCCCTATGTTACCAAGATTGGTCTTGAACTACTGGCCTCAAGTGATTCTCTCACCTTGGCTTCCCAAAGCACTGAAATCATACACATGAACCACTGTGCCCGGCCCAAATTACATAATTTTTAAAAACTAGGTCCTACATTTTAAAAATATAATTCTTTAGCTAGAATACTCATAATGAATACTTTATTTGTAAACATGACCTGGAAACTCAATGAAATCCAGTAGTTATTAAATGTAGCCAATATAGAAAAGCTTAGGCAAAATTTTAGACTCTGGTAAAGGTTATAAAATGGATGCCTAAATTAAGGTTCCATTATGGTCCCTTACACAAAGATTAGGTAAGCAGGTAACCAAATTAACCAGTTAATTTATTTGCCCTAATCAAGTAGGAATCAAGTTTAATGGAAAAAACTCAATCCCATAGATTAAAAAAATAAAATATGCGTTGGATTAAAGAAATGTTTCTTTTTGAGAATAATTGAATTGGGATAGTAGGAAAGAGCTAAAGAGTTGAAGGCACAAAGAGGAAAAGTTTTTTATTTAAAAACTTTTTGGCCAAATCCTTTTTCTGCTCATTCTATGTAGAGGACAACTGTGTATTTTTACAGAGGCTTCCGGGGCTTGGGAGGTTGAAGAGGCCAGAGTAATGGAAACAAATAATTAATTTTTGAGTATTTCCAGGGACATAATGTAATGTGATGCTATACTCCCCCCAGGAGTATAGCATCATGGCAAGAATTTGCCAAGCTAATCTAATTTTGCCATGTAATTCACAGACTTAAAGACATCAACTCTTTTCAGAGTCTCCAAAGGAACCTAAAGGATTTACAGCTTTTTCTAGGGGAGGGATTTAGAGTATTTTCTGAACTGAATTCCTGGTCCATTGAGGATTACTCTGACAATCTCTTAAATTTAGGATTCATGTGTCTAAAAATTCACAATATTTCAGGACAGTTAAACTTTTAGCACCTTCTTAACCATGAGGTGCCCAAGTACTCTGCTAACAGTTGTATAAATCTTATATTAGAATCCTGTCAGAGAAACACAGTGATGGACCTGGTGACGTTAAATGAGGTTTTAGTCATGATTCAATTAAATTGCAATGCTGGCACCAACAAAAGCTTTGTCCTTAAATGTTTAGAATTTTACTTGTGTAGACATAAACCAAAAGAGTCTGTCAACATGGCTTGTCTTCAGGGCTCTAGTACAAAGCTCAGGTTAGTGAAATAGGCATCAAAAGATTTGTATATCATTTGTTGTTTTTGAAATCTTGACTTATGAAATAAAAAATAAATATATGCTGATGGTTGAAAAGTCGAGAAGTATCAATAAACTGAAATTAAAAATAATTCTTGACTATCATGTCCTTCTATTCAAAGACAATCTTTTGACTTTTTAGGTGGTTTCTCCTATTCTCAAATCCATATTTCTAAATGACAAACCTATACTCTTATTTTCTTGAGTTATTATTTTTAAGCATCCAGCTATTTGTTGTTGTTGTTTTGAGTTGGAGTCTCACTCTGTCACCCACACTAGAGTACAGTGGCAATTGCCCAGGCTGGTCTCCAAGCCCTGGGTTCAGGCAATCCTTTTACCTCCACTTCCCAAAGTGCTGGGATTACAGGCATGAGTCACTTCACCTGGCTCTCCAGCTCCTTTACACAACCAACTCCTACTCCTATTCATCTACTATTATCTGCCTCTATTTTAAATTAAGTCAATACTTAGTGTAAAGTCATTGTAACCATGCAGATACCAGGCTGGAGTGCAATGGCATGATCACAGCCACCACTGACTTGATCTGCTGGGCTCATGCAATTCTTCTACCTGTCTCTGGAATAGCTAGGACTACAAGTGTGTGCCACCATGCCCAGATAATTTTTTGATTTATTGTAGAGACACGGTCTCACCATGTTGCCCAGGCAGGTCTCGAACTCCTGGGCTCAGACAGTCCTTTCACCTTGGCCTTTCAAAGTGCTGGGATTACAGGTGTGAGTCACCAGGCCTGGACTATATTTACTTCTAAGAGTTTTATCTCTTATGTTTAAGTCTTTGATCCATTTAAAATTATTTTAAAAAATGATTTGAAGGCTAACATCATTCTTTTGCATGTAGCTATTGAGTGGTACTGGCAGCATTTGTTGAAGAGACTATTATTTTCCCACTTAATACACTTGGCACCATTGTCAAAAATCAGTTGACTGTAGACACACAGGTTTATTTATGGACTCACAATTCTATTCCATTGATTTGTATATCAATCCTAGTGCTGAATGACTCTGTCTTGATTACTGTTGCTTTGCAGTAAGCTTTGAAATTGGGGAGTATGGGTCTTCCTACTTTGTTATCCTATTTAAGATTGGTTTGGCTTTTTTGGGTTCCTTGCAATTCAATGTGAACTTTAGATTTATGTTGTTAACTTCTACAGCACCAAATCTGACAAGGATAATGCTGAATCCATGCACTAATTTGGGGTGTATTGCCATCTTAAAGTTTTTTAAAAAATTAATTTATATCTTTTCTAATTTCTTTCAACAGTATTTGGTAGTTTTCAGAATACAAATTTTACACTCTTTTATTAAATTCATTACTAAGTATGAATTACTTAGCATCCCCTTACAATCTGGAGACTTATGTCCTTCTGCTGTAGGAAATATTATTATATTATATCTTTGACCATTTTTGTCCTACCATTTCCTCTGGGCTCTGTTTTTAGAATTCATCTTGGTTGAAAATAGAACTTCTTAATTTGAACTTCTGTGCTTTACCTCTTTCTCTCCACTGGCCCCGGCTCATCGTTTCTAAGTTTTTCTTTGTTTTAATTCCTGAAAGTTTATACACTTTTTCTTGTTTTATGCATGCATTTTAAAATTCTCTTTGATGATTCTTTTTTTTTTTTTTAAGTGAGAAAGTAGGATTTATTAAGAAGACAGAAAATCTCCCACAGTGGGAAGAGACCCTAAGGAGTTGCCCGATGATTCCTTTTTTTTTTTTTCCTTTTTTATTTTGGTAAAGATGTGGGGTACAATTCAAGGTAAAGTATACAAATATTCATTAAGTAGGTACCCTTGTTGACGAGGTGTGCACCTCGCCCCCTGGGTAGTATCCCACTACTGCCAATTCCACCTCCACCCCTGGTAATTTCCACTACTGCCAACCCTTTTCTTATAGTATTATAATAATTGTTCAAGGTCCACTTAATGAGTGAGAACACGTGATAGTCCGTTCTTTGTTTCTGTGATAGAGCACTCAGTTTTATAGACTCTAAGTCCACCCAGGTTGCTGTGAAGTTCATAATTTTGTCCTTCTTTATGGTTGCATAATATTTGGTTGTGTATATGTACCACATTTTTAAATCCAGTCCTCTTACAATGGGCAGCACAGTTGGTTCCATGTTTTTGCTATTTTGAACAATGCTGCAATAAACGTGTGTGCAGGTATCTTTTTCTTAGAGTGATTTGAGTTCCTCTGGATATATTCCCAGTAGGGAGATTAATGGGGTGGTATGGAAGGTTGATTTTTATTTTTATTTTTTATTTTTATTTTTTTGAGTTGGAGTCTCACTCTGTCGCCCAGACTGGAGTGCAGTGGCCGCTCCCGGCCACCGCAGCCTCGACCTGCTGGGCTCCGGTGATCCTTCCGCCTCAGCCTTCCAAGTAGCTGAAGCTACAGGTGCGCGCTACCACTCCCTGCTAATTTGTTGATTTATTGCAGAGATGAGGTCTCGCCAAGTTGCCCAGGCGGGTCTCGAACTCACAGGCTCAGGCAGTCCACTCACCTCAGCCTCCCAAAGTGCAGGATTATAGGCTGAGCCACCGAACCCAGCTGGAAGGTTGATTTCAGACCTTTTAGAAATCGCCATACTGTTTTTCACAGAGGTTGTACTAGTTTACACTCCCACCAACAGTGTAGAAATGATCCCTGTTCCCTACATCCTGTCCAGTATCTGCTGTTTTTTGAGTTATTGATGCTGACTGGAGTTAGGTATTATCTAAGTGTGGTTTTAATTTGCATTTCTTTGATGAATAGCAAGATTGGACATTTTTTGATGTATCTGTTGGCTGCTTGTCTGTCTTCTTTTGAGAAGTGCCTATTCATATATTTTGGCTGCTTTATAATGGGGCTGTTTGTTTTTTTCTTTTCAGCATATTTGAGTTCCTTGTAGATTCTAGATGTCAGGCCTTTGTCAGATATACAGTTGGCAAATATTTTTCCCCAGTCTGTGGGCTGTCTCATGGCTCTCTTGATGATTTCTTTTGCTTTGTAGAAGCTTGTCAGTTTGATGAGGTCCCACTTATCTATATTATCTCTTATGGCATGGGCACTGGGGATTTTGATCAGGAATTGGTTGCCAGTTCCAGTTTCCATAAGGATGTCTTCTGCGTTTTCTAAGGTTCTTATAGTTTGAGGTTGTATATTTAGGTCTTCAATCCATTTAGAGTTGACTTTTGTGTATGGTGATAGGTAGGGGTCTTGTTTTAATCTTCTGCATATGGTCAGTCAGTTTTCCCAGCACCATTTATTGAATAGGTTTTTCTCTTCCCAGTGGTTGATGGTGGAGGCTTTGTTGAAGATGAGTTGGTTGAGAAATTGAGGTTTTGCTTCTGAATCTCTGTCCTGTTCCATTGGTTTATATGCCCGTTCTTGTACCAGTACGAGGCTGTTTTGATTATTGTAGTTTTATTATAAAGTTTGAAGTTTGGGAGTGTGATACCTCCCACTTTTTTTCCCTGAAGATTGTTTTTGGCTATTTATGTTTCCATAAGATTCCTGTATTGTGGTTTCCAGGTCTGAGAAGAATATGGTTTTAATTTAATGGGTACTGTGTTAAATCTGTAGATTGCCTTGGGTAGAATAAACATCTTAACAATGTTGATTCTTCCAGTTCATGAGCATGGAGTATTCTTCCATTTGTTTGTGTCAAATTTGATTTCTTTGAGCAATGTTTTATAGTGTTTGTTATAAAGTTCTTTCACGTCTCTGGTTAGGAAGATGCCAAGGTATTTCTTTTTCTTTTTCTTTTTTTGAGTTGGAGTCTCACTCTGTTGCCCAGACTGGAGTGCAGTGGCTGCTCCTGGCCACTACAGCCTCGACCTGCTGGGCTCTGGTGATCCTTCCACCTCAGCCTTCCAAGTAGCCGGAATTACAGGCATGTGCTATGATGCCCGGCTGACTTTTTGATTTATTGTAGAGATGAGGTCTCACTGCCCAGGCAGGTCTCAAACCCGCAGGCTCAGGCAATCCACTCACCTCAGCCTCCCAAAGGCGCGGGTATTTCTTTTTTCTTTCTTTCCTTTTTTTTTGTGGTTATTGTGAATGGGATTGCACTTTTTATTTGGAGAAACCTTCACACTGAGAGCAACCCTATCAGCTGGCACTGAGAGCAGAGGGGAGGGGCTAGAGACCAGAGTCACTCTCTAAGGCAGAGGCCTGAAATGAACCTGGAGTTACAGATACAGCCACAGAGTGAGTTTTTTTTTCTTTTTCTTGTTTGATTCGATTTCAGCTTTTTTCTTCTCTTTTTATTTCTGTTTTTATTTACATTTTTGTGCTTGCTTTGTTTCTGTTATTTTAATTTTTTTTTTTTTAAAGATTTTCTGTTTATGTATGGGTATTTTTGAGGGAGAGAACATCAACAGGGGAGTTTTGATTTTTGTTTGCATGTATAATTGTCTGTATGTTTGTCTTTTTTGTTTTTTCTGTCTTTGTTTGACTCTCTGTTTATTCATTAGGTGGTACACCTGTCTGTTTTCCCTCTTCTTCTTCTCTCTCTCCACCTCCCTTTCATCTTCCTCGTTCCTTTATCCATTCTTTCCCCCTTTTAAAAAATCTCATTTTGCAATTGGGGACAAACAGACACCCCCACTGCATGGACAGATTGTAAGGCAGTGGGAAGTGGGTCCCAAGGGGCCCACACACCTGTCAGCAGATACTGGGATCTGCAGATAGTTTCTGAATCACAACTCTCCCTTTATCTAAATCTCAAAACTGCAAAAAGCACAGGCTCCCACCCCCAATCCAGCTTGAGAATTGAACAATACCAGAAGATCAACATAAGGAAGAAGAGGAGATTGAGCAAATCAGAAATAAAACTATCCCCATTACTGAACAGAATTAAAGAAGAGGTTAAAAAATAAGCAGGGGTGGGGGTGGGGGAGTGGGGGGGTGGGGAGGAAAACCTACACAAATGAAGAAAAACCAAAGGAAGAATACGAGTATCACACAGGCTCCGGGAGTTCAGCCACTGAGAATAGACTTTGAAACTCAAACACTTAAGAGCCCCTAGAATGACAGGTCTCAAACCACAAACCCAGATATCAAAATATTAATAGAAAGAATAAATAGAAATGAGGAGAGACAAGAGGAAAGAATGAAGGAGTTGATAACTGAGATAACAGCAATAAAGTATAGAATAAATGAAATAAACAACAACAACAAAAAGAAATAAACAACAAACTGATAAGCATGGTAAGCAGAATTAATCAAGCAGAAGAAAGAATCTCAGAGCTTGAGGACCAAAATATGGAACTAACTCAAACTTTTGAAAACATAGAAAAGGAACTTAAAAAGAGAGAACAAAACCTCCAAGAGATGAATGATTATTTCAAGAGGCTGATCCTAAGATTAATTGGAATCCCTGAGGCAGATAGAGAGAGAGAGACAATACTGGAACAAACATTCCATGAAACTATCCAAGAAAACTTCCCTCATCTCATTGGTGATGTGACCATTCAAACACAAGAGACTCAGAAAACCCCTGCAAGGCAACAAATGAGAAGACCAACTCTTAGACACATAACAATTCCCCTACACAAAGTAAGCATAAAAGAAAAATTCCTAAAGGCAGCAAGAGAGAAAGATCAGACTACCTACTGGGGAAGACCAATTAGAATAGCAGCAGACTTAGCTGCAGAAACACTTCAGGCTGGGGAGCTTGGTGTCAGTCTTCAAAGTTCTCAAAGATGAACAATTTCAACAAAGAATTACCTACCCAGCTAAGCTAAGTTTCATCAGCAATAGAGAATTGAAATCCTTCCCAGACATTCTATACTTATGAGTTTATGCTGCCTTCAGACCAGTTTTACAAGAAAGACTTAAGAAAGTATTAAACACAGAGGATACAAAAAAAAGAAAGTCAACATCCTTCCCAAGAATGAAGGAAAAAGATTGAAAACACACGTAAATCAACCCCAAAAAGAAAGACAACAAACAAATAAACAGCAGCAACAACAACAAACTCTATAAGAACTTCATTACTGGGATAAACTCTCACATCTCAATAGTTAGCCTGAATGTGAATAGACTAAATGCACCAATGAAAAGACATGGAATGGCAAAATGGATACAATATTGTAAGGCAACAATATGTTGTCTCCAAGCTACTCATTGCACCAGAAAGGACACTCACAGACTCAAAGTAAGAGAATGGAAAACAAAATTTCAGAAGAATGGAACACAAAAGAAAGCAAGAGTCATGATCTTAATATCAGACAAAATACCCTTTAAACTATCAAAAATTTTAAAAGATACAGAGGGTCACTACATAATGATGAAAGGTTCAATCCATCAACAAGAAATATCCAACCTAAACATATATGCATCCAACATAGGGGCACCAACTTCATAAAGCAACTTCTAGGTAAACTTAAAAAAGACATTTACTCTAACACTATCACAGCTGGGGCTTACACCCCACTAACAACCCTAGAGAGATCATCAAGACAAAAAGTCAACAAGGAGATCTGGAATGTGACGCTTGACCAAATGAACTTAATTGATACCTACAGAACACTCCACCCTACAACCACAAAATATATATTCTACTCATCATTACATGAAACTTACTCTAAGATTGACCATGTCCTCGGCCATAAATCAAGCATAAACAGATTCCATAAGACTGAAATTCTGCCATGCACCTTCTCAGAACACAATAAAAATAAATATCAACACCAACAAAGTTCCTCCAAAACACACAAAGACATGGATACTAAACAGTATGATGCTGAACAACTCCTTGGTCAGCACAGAAATCAAAACAAGCCTAAAAGATACTTCTACACTGTTTGTGAGAGTGTAAACTAGTATAGCTTCTGTGGAAAACAGTGTGGCAATTCCTAAAAGATCTAAAAATCAACTTTCCATATGACCACACAATCTTCCTACTGGGAATATACCCAGAGGAACTCAAATCACTCTATGAAAAAGATACCTGCACAGGCATGTTTACTGTAGCATTATTTACAATAGCAAAAACATGGAACCAACTGTGCTGCTCATCGAAAGAGGACTGGATAAAAAAGATGTGCAGAAAAGGATGAGGAAGCTCTCCAATGAGAGCAGTGGTGAGTCCGGGTGTGACCCAAGCCCCCTCCTCCCCAGCAATCCTCTGAACATCAGACCCACACAGCTGGGCCATCACTGAGAGGGACAAACCTGGTTGGAGCCTGTACGTCAGTCACAATAGAACTCCATCCCAGGATAGGTGAATATATGCCTGGGGAAGAGACAATCCCGCACCTTCCCACTGGAGGAGATCTCCCTGACCATACATGAGTAGGAGGGGCGGATTACAGCCTCACCCACTTCCACTGCCCCTCCTCCTTCCCTGCTTCAGATACCGGGGAAAGAGTGAAAAATGTGGAAGTTCTGCAGGAGAGACCAAGCTAGAGGACCAATTACAGAGCCTGCCACAAGAGGGCAGTGGTTTTTTTTTGCCTGTTAGTTAATCTGTTTTAAAAATATTTTTCCTTTGTGCATGAATGTGTATGCTAGGGTTTGATCTGTATCTCCCTATTTTTTTCTTTTCTTTTTCTTTCTACTTTTGTTTATTGTTGTTTATGTGTGTATGTGAATGATTGAGTGTTCATCTTTCAATTTTGTTATTGTTGTTGACTTGTTTTTGCTCTTTTGTGTGAGCGTTCAATCTGAATTCCCTCCCCCCCCCAAGTCTTTCTGCTTTTTTTCCTCCATTCACTTTGTGCTAGGGATGTGTGTGTGTGTGTGTGTGTGTGTGTGTATGTTTAGTTTTCTTTTTTTTTTCGTTGTTGTTTTGTTTCACTTTGTTGTTATTTCAGTTTGTTTTAAGGTGTATGTGTATGTCTGTGTGTGTCCAATTGTTTTTTGCATTGGTTTCTGCTTTCATTGTTCTGTTTTTTTTTTTCTTTTTCTTTCTTTCTAAAAAATTCTTGTCCATCTTATTTCATTCTATTTTTCTCTGTGCTCCTCATTGCTGTCACTGTATCTTGGATTCAGGGGGTATACACACCCCATTGCATCATCATATAGAATGGTGGTGGGGTGTGGGTTTCAGGGAACACATACTACAATCAGTGAACACTGTAATTTGCAAGTAGTTTCTGAACCTTAGTGCCCTATCCCCCACCTTATTCGACTTTTAAAACTACAAGAGACAGGAAAACTTTCCACCTACAGTCCTATTTCAAAATAGAACAAAGCAAGAGCTCAGATCAGGGAAGAATAGAATGCTGAGAAAACATCAGAAAGGAAAGCCTCTCCCACTGACACTAAATAATAGAACTATAGAGAAAAATAAGAAATCTATCACAAATGAGGAAAAACTAAAGGAAGACCACAGGTAATATCAAGTGTAACAAAGAGAAAGCTCCTGAAAAATCAGATCTCGGAACTCAAACAATGGAAGTCACCAACAACTGGCCCCAGAATACAACAGGGATTAGGGAATGGATGGAAAGAATGAACAAGACTCAAGAAAGACAAGTTGCAACACTGAAAGAACTTGTAAAAGAAATTTTGACAATAAAAATTTCTCTTTGAAAGATAGGGTGGTGATTTCTGAAAGAACTAGAAATTGACCTTCCATATGACCCAGTAATTTCCATATTGGGAATATACCT
Source organism: Carlito syrichta (assembly GCF_000164805.1). Taxonomy (NCBI): domain Eukaryota; kingdom Metazoa; phylum Chordata; class Mammalia; order Primates; family Tarsiidae; genus Carlito; species Carlito syrichta. Next base: position 390,802 of record NW_007249734.1, on the reverse strand, counting down.
GACGAACTCAAATTATTCTACAAAAAAGATTCCTGCACATGTATGCTTATTACAGCTCTATTCATAATAGCAAAAATGTGGAACCAACCATGCTGCCCATCAAAGCTGGACTGGATTTAAAAAAATGTGGTACATATACATGATGGAATATTATGTAGCCATAAAGAAGAACAAACATATGAACTTTGCAGCAACTTGGATGGATTTAGAATCAATTCTACACGGTGATCTATCACAGAAACAAAGAACAGAGAACCATATGTTCTCAATCATAAGTAGACCTGAACAATTATCATAATACTATAAGAAAGGGATTGGCAATAGTGGGAAACTGCCGGGAGGGGGATGAGATTGGCAGTGGGAAACTGCTAGGGGAGGGAGGGGCACATCTCATCAGCAAGGGTACCTGCATAATCAATATTCGTATACATAACCCCTAACCCTGTATTGTCCCCTACATCTCTAAAGAAAAGAAAAAGAAAAAGAAAAGATGTGGTACATATACACAATGGAATATTACATAGCCATAAAGAAGGATGAAATTATAAACTTTGCAGCAACTTGGATTGAATTAGAGGCCGATAATACTGAGTGATCTATCACAGTAACAAACAACTGATTATCACATGTTCTCACTCATAAGTGGACCTTGAACAACTATGGTAATACTATAAGAAAGGAATTGGCAGTAGTGGGAAACTGCCAGGGAGGAGGGGCACACCTCATCAACAAGGGTACCTGCATAATGAACATTTGTATACCTAACCCTGAATTATACCTCACATATTTAAAATAAAAATTTTTTAAAAAGTTCTTTTTGTTTTAAACACTCTGTTTACTGTCTACAATTATATATACACTGCATATTACATATAATATGTGTATCTATATACATACGTTCTTAATAGAAATCTCCCATCTTCTCATTGGAACCAGTTATTCAATTTGCCAACACTGTGCACTAAGATGTAATGGAAATGGGGTTCAAGGGGAGCTACACGTAGCCTATATATTCATTTCTTGTTACCAACCCCATATCCTACTCCTGCCTCTGCCAGTCTGGTTGACTGTGAGACTTCAGTGTTTTTCATTTAAATTCTGTAGAGGAGTAAACTCAGTGTCCTGACTGGGCATTTTCAAAGGTGCCTGCTGTATGGGAATGAAAGATTTCTGAAATTCTGCTTTTGAGCAGTCAGAAGGGATTGTATATAGACTCCATATATGACTACAACTCATGTCTTCTTTTACATCCCTCACTTCATCCCCACCCTCAGTTGTGCCAGGAGATTTAATGTCCTTCCTGATATTGTCACTCTCTGCCCACTCTGTAGGCTTTGGCTTCTTCCAACCAGATAATTGGTTGTTTCTCTGTCTTTCACTTTCCAAAATTGTGTGAGTTCTCATCCACTAATATTACTTCCAATCTCAGAATTTTTTTTATCAGTTTATTCCCTCATTTTAATAGGGTCTTGTAAAGAAAAGAGATAAACATGGGTAGTCATCTTGCGTCTTTAAGAGAAATCTTACACCTTTTGTTTTTCCACTGGGAAATTGCTTCTTCATGCCTTCCATCTGTCCCAAATTCATGGAGCACTATTGGATTACCATGGATCATCCATCACAAGTGGCTCCCTTCTGGCCACAGAGGAGGGCATGTAACTCAGGGCTAGTAAGTCATAGACTATGTGTTTACTGTGTGATTTTTTTTTTCAGGTGTAATTATAAAAGGGATAATCTGAGAACTTGGAGCTAGAGGGAGCATAACTTTTCTTCTAAAGATCATGGAAGCCTCTATGTAATTCTGGAGCTGCCAGTGGTCACATTATCTCCACATGGAGAAAATCTGTCATGCTGAGAGAATGATGTCAAGCTGAAAAGATGAATTACTGGAGAATTAGAATGTAGTAAACTTAGTGTTCAAGTTCTGAGACTCAGCCATGCCCAGGCCTTGCTTACCTCTGAAACTCTACACAAATGGGCCAATAAATGCCCCTTTCAATTTAAAAAAATTAAAATTGTTTTTCATTTCTAGCAGTCTAATGTATTCTAACTAGTGTAATGTTGTTCTATGGGGGCATATTTAGGATTTTGGTAGGAATATATTGCCTTTTGCTAAATGGTTCAGCCTGTAATCCCGCGACTTGGGAGGCTGAGGTGAGTGGATTGCCTGAGCCCGCGGGTTCGAGACCTGCCCCGGCAACTTGGCGAGACCTCATCTCTACAATAAATCAAAAATTAGCCGGGCGTGGTAGCGCGCGCCTGTAGTTCCAGCTACTTGGAAGGCTGAGGCGGAAGGATCGCCGGAGCCCAGCAGGTCGAGGCTGCGGTGGCCGGGAGCGGCCACTGCACTCCAGTCTGGGCGACCGAGTGAGACTCCAACTCAAAAAAAAAAAAAAAAAAAAAGGAAATATTTTAAAATGGTCCGGCCTCAGTGGCTCAGTCTGTATTCCCAGCACTTTGGGAGGCTGAGGCGAGTGGATTTCCTGTGTCTGCGGGTTCGAGACCTGCCCAGGCAACTTGGTGAGCCCTCGTCTCTACAATAAATCAAAATTACCCGGGCATGGTAACGCGGGCCTGTAGTTCCGGCTACTTGGAAGGCTGAGGCGGAAGGATCGCCGGAGCCCAGCAGGGCGAGGCTGCGGTGGCCGGGAGCGGTCACTGCACTCCAGTCTGGGCGACAGAATGA